>NC_045995.1:2441759-2548748 GCF_010909765.2 Amblyraja radiata
GAACCTCGACTGGGGGAGTGGGGTGCTGGAGGAGGAGTAGGGTATGGGGTGATGGGGTTGGAGGTGGGGAGGGGCATTGGGTGGGGGGGAGGAGGGGGATATGAGGGGCATTGAGAGGTGTAACGTTGGGGGTGAGGGGCAGTGGGAGGTGGAGATGTGGAAGCGGGGACAACCGGACCTGTGGTGGGGCAGGTACTGGGAGAGGGGGAGGGGTAGCGCATTCTCCTGGCGTCCAGCCTCCCCTCTCTGACCCTCCCTCCCTCCCTGTCTACATCTTGTACCCCGTCTAGGGCCTGGTAGACTGGTCACTGGAGTGTCTGCGTCATGCCCCTGGGACGGTGAACAACACCTACACCCTCGCCCTCCTCGCCTACGCCTTCACCCTCGCTGGAGACGAGCCCTCGAGGGACAGCACCCTCCTCCGGCTGGACGCCCTCGCCATCAATGAGGGTGAGGACCCAGGCAGTCTCCCCCACTCCTCCCTCCACCCCTCACTCAACTCCTTCCTCTCACCTCCATCCACCCCTCACCGCCTCCCTCTACCCCTTGTCCCCTACCTCCACTCATCCCTCCCTCCTACATCCACCCCTCACCTCCTACATCCAGTCCTCGTCCCCTCCCTCCCACCACGCTCACTCCTCCATCTATCGTACATCCACCCTCCCTCTTACCTCAGCCCCTCCCTTAATCCCTTCCTCCCACCCATCTAAACCCACTCTTCACCCCCTCCCTCTACCTGTCTCCTATCCCTCGCCCCCTCCCACACTACCCTCCTCTTTTTCCCTCCCTCCTCCCCTCCACCCTTTGCTTCCTCCTTTCCCTGCTCCCTCCATCTATTTCTTTCAGTTCCTCTACCCCTCTGCATTATAACAGTCCCCAGAGCCCTACCATTCATTGTGTAAGTCCTGCCCGTGTTAGACATCCCAAAATGCAAAATCTCACTTTTCTCTCTATTAAATTCCATCAAAAATTGCTCAGCCCAACTGGCCAATCAATCAAGATCCTGCTGCTTATCTGCAAAACCTCCCACTTTTGTATCATCTTCAAACGTGCTAATCTTGTGATGTACATTATCATCCAAATCATTGATATAGAAGACAAACAGTAACGGGCCCAGCACCGAGCCCTAAGGCACACCACGAGTCACAGGCCTCCAGTCAAGAAGCAACCTTCCATCATCATCCTCTGCTTCCTTCCATCAATCCAATATTCTATCCATTCAGTATCTCTTCTTGGGAGATGAAATACGAAGCTAGCAAGAGTTTCTTCAGTTATATAAAGAGTAAGAAAGAGGCAAGAGTGGACGTTGGGCTGCTGGAAAAGTGTTTAATGGGGAATAAAGGAATAGAAGAGGAGCTGAATACCTTTTTTGCATCAGTCTTCACAGTGGAAGACACCAGCAACATGCCTGAAATTGAAGAGAGTTGGGAGTGGAAGATAGTTGAGTGGCAATTACTAAGGAGAAGGTGCTTGGAAAGCTGAAAGGGCTGAAATCGCCTGGACCAGATGGACTGCACCCTAGGGTTCTGAAAGAGGTGGCTTTAAGGATTGTGGAGGCATTGACAGTGATATTTCAAGAATTGCTAGAGACAGGAAAGGTCCCAGATGATTGGAAAATTGCCAATATTACCCTGCTGTGCAAGAAGGGAGCAAAGCAGAATAGTGGGAACTATAGGCCAGTTAGTCTGACTTAAATCCTTTGGGATTGTCCTTAATGGTAGAGTTGTCTCCTGGCCCCTTTTTTGCCCAACTGATATCCTTTTTTAGTTAATCCTTATAGCAATGTTACAACATTTTGAGATTTTAAAAATCAAGTCTTTAATTAATCCCATCAGATAAAGCATAAAAAAAAGTTTAATTTGACACCCAATTCACTTTCATATCTTCAGTATTAAAAAAGTTATGGCCATTTTCATACTCGGAAATCGACATCTTGTTTCCTATTGCTTTTTCATTGACTTCACACAAAAGCTGTGATCGAGAACATTTAAAAGCCGATAACTTTCTTAAAATTTAAGAGAACTGAAATAAATTATCAGTTATTATAGATTGAAGCATTCTAAAACAAATATGAAACAATCTTACTTAGATGACTTGAAATTAAAGCATATAATTAGTTAGTTACCTAATTGTAGCTAATTACAAAATTCAATTACTAGATCTAAACATCTATCCATTTCTTAAGAATAGATTAAAATTTTTAAATAGCCTAAGTGTCCAAATAACATTCACACAAGAATTCAGAATATAACATAATTTTTAAATCACATTGTCATGGGTTTATAGGCCAAATGGAAGGAATTTAATGTTTAATACCTGTAAATTAATGGCCATTTAAATCAGCTTGCGAGTGGGATTTTCTGGAACGGAACCATTTGGAACTTTGAGGTTGAGGTGAATTTAGTCCCTATATCGGCAGAAAATACACTGCCGGTTCATTCGGGGACTAAATCATCGTTTCGCAACTTAAAATGTGAATTAAATACATCTTAAGAAACACTTTTATACATAAAAATAAACTACTTTCTTTTACCTGATCCTCCATAAAATCCGTCCCCGTTTTCGGCATTTGACGGCTTCAGAAGCTGATTAAAATCATTCCAGCGATTAACTTGTCGGGTGAATTTAAAAAAAAACCACACAGAACGGCCGTAGGAACGATTCTTTAGCAACATCTTAATAATAATGGATGGGATTTATATAGCGCCTTTCTAATACTCAAGGCGCTTTACATCGCATTATTAATTCACTCCTCAGTCACACTCGGTGTGGTAAGCTACTTCTGTAGCCACAGCTGCCCTGGTGCAGACTGACGGAAGCGTGGCTGCCAATCTGCGCCTACGGCCCCTCCGACCACCACCAATCACTCACACACATTCACACACAGGCAAAGGTGGGTGAAGTGTTTTGCCCAAGGACACAACGACAGTATGCACTCCAAGCGGGATTCGAACCGGCTACCTTCCGGTTGCCAGCCGAACACTTAACCCATTGTGCCATCTGTCGTCCCAACAAATATAATTCAGGACCAGGTCGGGAAAAAACCCCGTTTTAACCCAGTCCCCCCCTCAAACGCGGCAAAATCGCGCACACGGCCAGTGGCAGAACTGCAGCGCCGCTGAAGGTAAGTTTTGTAACATACCTACTCATTAGTTCCTGAAACTCCTCCAGGGATACACTTGATCCCAGCTGCCTATACCTGTCGCATGCGTCCTTCTTATTCTTGATCAATGCCTCAATTTCCCTTGTCAGCCAAGCTTCCTAACGTTTGCCTGCCTTGCCCTTCACCCTAACACGGACGTGTATACCCTGAGTTCTTGTCAGCGCACTTTTAAAAACATCCCACTTGATTGGTGTTACTTCAAACAACGTGCTCCAATCAACTTGAGCGAGACCTTCTCATATCCTCAAAGTTGGCCTTACCCCAATGGAGATTTTTAACAAGTAGGCCCAGTCTGGCACTATCCATAACTATCTTAAACCTTAAATTGAACAGTGGCCACTCGTCCCGAAGGCTCCTCCACAAAGACGTCATTCACTTGCCCTTCCCAATGTTGCCCTGTCACATGTGGGGCTCCCTACATATTGTTGGAGAAAACTCTCCTGAGAAATTACAATCCATCTGAACCTTTCATACTATGACTTTCCCAGTCAATATTGGGAAAGTTAAAATCCCCAACTATAACAACCTCATTTGACCTGCAGCTGCCTGCAATCTCCTGGCATATTTGTTGTTCTAATTCCCGTTGACTATTTGGGCGACAGTGGTGCACCCCCAACAAGGTGTTCACCCCTTTCTTGTTCCCCAGCTCCACCCATACAGCGTCACTAGACGAACCCTCCGTTTTGTCACCTCTAACTAGTGCCGTGACATGCTCCTTAACCAATCATGCAACCCCCACCACCACACACCCACCATCTCTCCTAAAGCTCCTGTACCCCGGAACATTAAGCTGCCAATCCTGCCCCTCCCCTAACCAGGTTTTAGGAATGGCTACAACGTCCCAGCTGCTCGTACCTATACAAGCTCATCTGCCGTACGCATCAGGCCCCTTGCATTCAAATACGTGCAGTTTAAACCAACAGTCCTTCCTCTCTCTCTCTGCCTTTCACCTGTCTATTCTGTCAACTAAACTTTCTCTCACCACCCGCCATACCAGCCTCTAACCTCCCACCTTCCTCTGTCCTGTATGTGATCCCACTCCCCTGTCAATCTAGTTCAGCACTAATGAGCCAGCCTGCCCACCACGATGTTGGTCCCCCTCCAGTTAAGGTGCAACCCGTCCCTTTTGTACAGGTCACCCCTGCCCCAGAGGGGATCCCAATGATCCAGAAATCAAAATCCCTGCCTCCTGCACCCTCCTCAGCCACTCATTCATCTCCCTTATCTTTCTCTTCTTACCTTCGCCAGCACGAGCTACTGGAAGCAAACCAAAGATAACTATCCCTTTCAGCCTTTTACCTAATTCCTGAACTCATGTTGCAGAACCTCCTACTTCTTCCTCCCAATATCGTTTGTGCCTCCCCTCAGCCCCTCCCCTGCTTTCCTCTCCTCCCTTCCCCCGACTGTCTCCCCCACGACCCTCTCCCTCCCCCCGAGTCTCCCCCCAACCCTCCCTCTCCCTGACCCTCTCCCCCGACCCTCTCCCCTGACCCTGTCCCCCGACCCTGTCCCTCTCCCACTGACCATCTCTCTCCCCCCGACCTTCTCGCTCTCTCCCCCTGACCCTAGTCTCCCCCTGACTCCCTCGCTCCCCCTGACCCATCTCTCTCCCCCCGACCTTCTCTCTCTCCCCTGACTCCATCGCTCTCCCCCTGACTCTCTCTCTCCCCTGACTCTCTCTCTCTCCCCCTGACTCTCTCTCTCTCCCCCTGACGCTCACTCTCTCCCGGCAGATGGTCTGACCCATTGGGGTCAACGTGAGGGTGGGGAGGAGGGGTGGGGGCTCTGGTGGAGGGCCCCCTCGGCTGAGGTGGAGACGACGGCCTACGTGCTGCTGGCCCTGCTCTCCCCCCCCAACATCAGCCCCACCCACCTGCACCGCTCCTCCCGCATCGCCGACTGGCTGGTCCGCCAGAGGAACTCGTACGGAGGCTTCGCCTCCACTCAGGTGAGGGGGGGGGGAGGAGTGGAGAGGGGGGGCAGGAGAGGAGAGGGGGGGGCAGGAGAGGAGAGGGGGGGGCAGGAGAGGAGAGGGGAGGAGTGGAGAGAGGGGGAGGGGAGGAGAGGTGGGGGGCAGGGGAGGGGAGGAGTGGAGAGAGGGGGAGGGGAGGAGAGGTGGGGGGCAGGGGAGTGGAGAGAGGGGGAGGGGTGGAGAGGAGAAGGGGGGCAGGAGAGGATAGGGGGAGGGGAGGAGAGGAGGGGTGGAGAGGAGAGGGGTGGGTGTAGGGTCTGAGAGAATGAGGGGGATGGGGGAGGAAGAGACGGAGGCGACAGACTAAGGGCGGAGTGAGTGAGGGGGAATGGGGGAGCAGAGGGGGGGAGATGGAGGGGGTAGGGATGAGGGACAGAGAGGTGAGTGAAGAGGGGGAGGAAGGGAGTGGGGATGGAAGGAGAGAATGAGGAGGGAGTGAGTGGGGTAGATGGAGGGAGTGGGAAGGATAGAGGGGGAGAGATGGTGGGGTGAGGGACGGAGGGATGGGTGGACAGAAGGCATGAGGAGGGGGAGGGAGAGAGGGGGGAACATGCTCCTTGACCAAACACTGTTGAATCGATCCCCAAACTTAAGTCCCCCACCTCTACCCATGTGCAACCGGTCAAAGGCCTTGCTAATGTCCGGCCATCTGCCCCCCCCATCAACCCCCCATTTTCCCCACCCCACCCTCTCCCATCACACTCTCCCGCACCCTCTGCCCCCTATCCTCTCCCCCATCCACCCCGTTCTCCACCTCCCTTTCCCTTTCCCTTCCCCCATACCCCTCTCCCCCTCACCCCCCCTCTACAGGACACAGTGGTGGCCCTCCAGGCCCTCTCCCTCTACGCGGCCCTCACCTACTCCCCCGAGCCCCTCTCCTCTGTCTCGCTCAGTGGCCCCGGCGGCTTCCAGCGGCTCTTCCACGTCGACTCCGACAACCAGCTGCTGGTGCAGAGAGCGGCACTGCCGGGCCCTGGCACCTACATCGGCAACATCACCGGCACCAGCTGTGTGCTGCTCCAGGTGAGGGGGGGGGGGGCGGGGGGGGGCCGGGGAGGGGAGGGGAGGGGAAGGGGAGTTGAAGTGCTGAGCCACCAGGAGATCAGATTGGTTATTGTGGACCGAGAGGAAGTGTTTGGCGACACGATTGCCAAGCCTAGGCTTGGTCTCACCGATGTAGATCATCTATACTCAATACTCTGACTGATGAAGGCCATTGTGCCAAATGCCTTTTTGACCACGCTATCTACCTGAGACTACACCTTCAAGGAACCATGACTCCGAGATCCCTCTGCTCTACAACTCCCTGGAGCCCTACCATTAACTCTGTAGGTCCTGCCTATGTTAGACTTCCGAAAATGCAACCTCACATTTCTCTGTATTAAATTCCATCAACCATTCCTCAGCCAACCTGGCCAATCGATCAAGATCCTGCTGCAATCTTTCACAATCATCTTCACTATCTGCAAAACCACTCACTTTGCTATCATCAGCATACTTGCTAATTTTGCTCTGTATGTTCTCATCTAAATCATTAATATAGATGACAAACAGTAACAGGCCCAGCACCGAACCCTGAGGCACACCATTAGTCACAGGCCTCTAGTCTGAGAAGTGACCTTTCACCATCACCCTCTGCTTCCTTCCATGAAGCCAATGTTCAATGTATTCAGCTATCTCTCCTTGGACCCCATGCGATCTAACCTTCCAGGAAGTAGGGAGGGTTGGAGGGAGGGAGGAGGGGTGGAGGGAGGGAGGGAGGGAGGGAGAAGGGGTGGAGGGAGGGAGGGAGGAGGGAGGAGGGAGGGAGGGAGGAGGGGTGGGGGGAGGGAGGGAGAAGGGGTGGAGGGAGGGAGGAGGGAGAGATGGAGGAGGGGTGGAGGGAGGGAGGAGGGGTGGAGGGAGGGAAGGAGGGGTGGAGTGTGGGAGGGAGGCTGGAGGGGTGTAGGTTGTATTGAGGACGGTGTGGAAGTGGTGAGGGAAGGGTTGAGGGTGAGTGAGGGAAGGGTGGAGAGAACGGTGAGTGAGTGCTGTACTGATCCTGCCCCCTCCCTCCTCCATGCCCCAGACATCTCTCCGTTACCACACACTGCCGTCTGCCGGTGCTGCCGCCTTCCAGCTCTCCCTCCACCTGGAGCCGTACGAGAAGACGGAGGCGATGCTGCACATCAACGTCACGTGAGCTCCACCGTCTGGTGGCCAGAAGGGCCGACTGGGGGAGGGAGGGAGTAAAAAAGTTACTTTTATAACTACTAAACCAGGTTCGCTTCTCAATAAACAGACACCACACAAACTGTTTGGTAGACCAGTTCAAAACTTTACTTAACATCGGCCGATGGAAGGGAGCGAGAATTCCAGCTAAGTGACCAATATAGACACTCGACTGTCCTCTGTTCCCTTCATACATACAGTATCCATCCAACTTCAAACTCTATACTCTCCTCATGCTTCTTCACTGCGTCTGCGTCCCATGTTTTAATTCCTTCCATTTCTTTCCTGCCTTCCTTTCCCATATAAATGTCTCTACATTCCATGTTCCCCCTACTGGCCAGGCTTCATCCCCTAACCGTTTGGTCAACTTGTAACTTAACATTCTAAATTTCTTATTATACTTAGGATTCAAATAACACATATGATGGACTGTTATCCAGAGCATTCCCCATAGATAGATAAAAAGAGAGAGAAAACAGACTTCTTAATTCCGAATCGTTCCAAATATATCAACCAGGCCGACTCGCTACTTGAGACCCCAGTTTCTCAATTTGGCTGACTAATTGTTCCAAATATATCAACCAGGCCGACTCGCTACCCGAGACCCCAGTTTCTCAATTTGGCTGACTTTTTAACCCTTTAATATACGACCCAAGTGTCTCAACGAAGCCGACTCGCTAACCGGGACCCCCGTTTCTCAACCTGGCAGACTTCTTAAATCTTTAATATACAACGCCACTTATTTCTGAATCCGACATCTCTTCAGATGTCTCAATAAGCCAGACGCACACCTCACCCCCTGTATCTCAACCCGACAAATCACGGATGTCTCAACGAGGCCGATGAGCCCTTAGTAGAGAGAGATAAAAAAGAGAAAACAAAGAGAGATAGAAAGAGAAACCGCTCAAGTCCTTCTTAAAAATATACACAAGCCCTTCTTAAAAATACATGCACAATTCTGTCTTAAAAATACATACACAATCCCTTCTTAAAAAAACATATAAAGCCCAACTGGTCTTACCTTTGTCTGTTTCTAAGAACCTCGGCAGGGAACCAATTCAATGTCTGATGAAGGATCACAGACGTTCCCGGGAGTTTCTAGGGAGTCGGTCTTACAAGGGGGCCGATAGAGCTCAGTTATCTCCCTTCCAATCCCGGCAACCTCTGCAACCTCTTGCACAGTCAGCTGTTGATGTGGTCCCAGCGAGGCCTGCATAAATATGCCAATGAAAAAGCTACTTTCTTAACTACTAAACCAGGTTCGCTTCTCAATAAACAGACACCACACAAACTGTTTGGTAGACCAGTTCAAAACTTTACTTAACATCGGCCGATGGAAGGGAGCGAGAATTCCAGCTAAGTGACCAATATAGACACTCGACTGTCCTCTGTTCCCTTCCCTGAACAACAGAATTACATCGCATTATATAGTGTTTCTTTGTCACATTAGCACATTCCACAAACATTAGTCATGGTCAGAGGTACAGGAAAAGGCATCACATCAAAGGCCTTTTGTTTACAGGTTATGATATACTAAAAACATTGGCCATTTGTTTTAGGTCATTTTATCTTCAAGGAGATCACCCTAGCTCTGTCGCTGTTTCTTCTCTGTCACTTGGTCCTTCATAAACATAGGCCATTTGTTTTAGGTCATTTTATCTTTCCACTTCCCTGGATCCTCTCTCATCACTTTGCCCCTCCTAAACATTGGTCATTTGGTTTATGGCATCTTACTTCAAAGATGTGACTAGCTGTTTCTCTCTTCCTTTATTGCCTCCTCCCCCATAAACATTGGTCATTTGGTTCATAGCATCTTACTTCAAAGATGTGACTAGCTGTTTCTTTCTCTGTCGCTTCCTCACTTGGGAGACAATGTTATGGTACTTATTATCCCACACACTGCAACCTGAGGCAAGCCTAATTTGACACTAAATATGAGCTGTAAGCTAGCCCAGAAACCCATTTTAATTTCTTATTTTTATAACTTTATTCGGCTTCATCAGGAGCATCTTGGGGGAGTGGACCATCTGGGCCAGGAGAGAGGGGTTGTCTGGGGGCTAGACAGTTCATCTGGGCAGTGGAGACGGGCTGTCTGAGGGATGACGGGACGTCTGGGGCGGTAAAGATGGGTAGTCTGTGGGTGGAATGGGCCATTTGGGGGAGGGGCCGTCTGGGGAGTGAGGATAGGTTGTTTGCAGCGAGACGGACTGTCTGGGGCGGAAGACGGACCGTCTTGGGATGAGATCGACTGCCTTGGGGAGGGTCCGTCTGGGGTGGGGTACGGACCATATAGGGGGAAAGACGGGCCATCTGGGGCAATAGAGAAGGGCTTTCTGGGGGGTGGGGCCATCTGTGGGGCAGGTGGGCCATCTGGCGGGGCTAGATGGTTTGTGTGGGGAGAGACGGTCCGTCTAGGTGGTGTGACTGTCTGCGGGGGTGGGGTTGTCCTGGAACCGTGTGGGGGGAGGGGCCGATTGTGCCCTAGTGCTGGGAGCCGGGGTTGTGCTTCTATGCTCTGTGTATAACCGTGTGCTCCTGTGAGTTCCCGTGCCCCATGTTTCCCCGTGTGTTCCTTTTGTTATCGTGTTTGCCTTTGTGTAACCGTGTGTTGCCATTTGCTCCCATGTGTTTAATGTGTGTCCATGTGTGACCGTATTCACATGCCCCATGTGTTACCCTGGGCTTGTGTATTCACGTGCCCCGTGGCTTCCTGTGTGTTCCCATGTGATTGCATGTTCCCACATATTCCCTTGTGTGCCCGTGTCCACGTGCCCCGTGTGTTCTCGTCTCCCATATGTTCCCGTGTCCACGTGCCCCGTGTGTTCTCGTCTACCGTGTGTGCCCGTGTCCACGTGCCCCGTGTGTTCTCGTCTCCCATGTGTCCACGTGCCCGTGTGTGATCGTGTGTTCTCGTGTCCCATGTGCTCCCGTGTGTTCCCGTGCCCTGTGTGTTCACATGTGTTACCGTGTTGCCCCGCAGCTACACGGGATCCCGCAACGTCTCCAACATGGTGATCGTCAACGTGAAGATGCTCTCCGGGTATTCCCCCCAGGTACGGGGTTGGGGCAGGGCGGGGTCACGGGGGATGGGGAGGGGGGGTATGGGCTGCCGCCTCCATTCGGGGCAGTTACTGATGACCTTTGCCCCTCTCGCTCCAGACCACGATGCCTGTGGGTGTGAGTCGCATAGAGTCAAAGGACGGACATTTCCTGATGTACATTGAAAAGGTGAGGGGGGGTCGTATGGGGAGTGGAGACGAGGGGGTGGGGGAGGGGGATGGATGAAGGGGGAGGGTAGGTGGGGGAGGGGGTTTAGACGGGGGAGATGCTGTGGTCCCGGACTGACCCCCCCCGCTGCCCCCACAGATGGACGCCGGCCAGACCCTCACCCTGTCCATCCGCATCTTCCAGGAATTCCCTGTGGAAAACCTGCAGGCAGCCCACGTCTCCGTCTACGACTACTATGTGACCGGTAGGGCCCAGCTCCCCCCTCACTACTCTCCCCTCACTCCAACCTTCTTGCCTCCTCCTGCCCCTCCCTCGCTCCTCCCCCCTCGCTCCTCCCCCCTCGCTCCTCCCCCCTCACTCCTCCCGCTCACTGCTCCCCCCTCCTGCTCCCCCCTCCTGCTCCCCCCTCCTGCTCCCTCCTCCTGCTCCCCCCTCACTCCCCCTCACTCCTCCCCCCTCCTGCTCCTGCTCCTCCCTCACTCCTCCCCATCCTGCTCCCCCCTCACTCCTCCCCGCCACTCCTCCCTCACTCCACCCTTCTTGCCTTCTCCTGCTTCCCCCTCCACTCTCCCTCCCATCCTCCTTCTCTCCCTCCTCCATCCTCCACCCTCCTTCTTCACTCCGTCCTCTACCTTCTGCACGCTCCTCCACCCTCCACCACTCCTCCCTCCACCCTCTCTCCCTCTATCCCCTCCCTCCATCCACCATATGTCTACCCTGCCACCCTCCTTCCTTCCACCACCCATCCACGCTGCCTCCCTCCACCCTCCCTCGATGTTAAATCACTCCTCACCTCTCTCTCTGTCTCTCTTTTCCAGACGAGGCCGCCATTGCTGGGTACCAGTGGCCCACTTCAAGCGAGGAGTAGCAAATTAGTGAGTGTTTTCTCCCCCCCTCACCGCCGCCCGCATCCCCTTTCCCGCTCTCCCCACTCTCCCTTTTCCACTCTCCCCTGGAAGAGATGGGGACCAGGATCACACTGGGGGATGGCGACGGCTACACGGGGGACGGGTCACACTGGGGGGGTGAGGAATGGGGTCACACTGGGGACTGGGGTCACACTGGGAGGTGGGGTCACACTGGGGACTGGGGTCACACTGAGGGGGACTGAGGTCACACTGGGAGGTGGGGCCACACTGGGGACCGCGGTCACACTGGGGGCTGGGGTCACACTGGGGGGTGGGGCCACACTGGTGGGGGCTGAGTCACACTGGGGGCTGGGGCACACTGGGGGTGGGGTTCCACTGAGGACTGGGGTCACACTGGTGGGGATTGGGGTCACACTGGTGGGGATTGGGGTCACACTGGGGGGGATTGGGGTCACACTGGGGGGGACTGGGGTCACAATGGGAGGTGAGACCACATTTGGGACTGGGGTCACACTGGGGGGTGGGGTCACACTGGGGGGTGGGGTCACACTGGTGGGGACTGAGGTCACACTGGGGGGGACTGGGGTCACACTGGGGAATGGGGTCACTCTGGGAGGTGGGGTCACACTGGGGGGGACTGGGGAATGGGGTCACACTGGAAGGTGGGGTCACACTGAGGGGGACTGGTGTCACACTGGGGAATGGGGTCACACTGGGGTGGGGGGGGGAAGGGGTCACAATGGGGAAAGGGGTCACAGTGGGGTGGGGGGGAGTGGGGTCACACTGGGGTGGGGGGTTGGGTGGCAGCTTCTGTCCAGGTCCGTGTGAGGTGTTGTATTTGGGAAGTCTACCCAGGGCAGGGCCTTCAGAGTGATGGGTGGGTCCCTGCGAGTGCTGCAGAGCAGAGGATCCAGGAACATAGAGTGGAGGCACTGTACAGCACGGCAACACGATGGATGATGTGCTCCAGGCCCACACCACCCTCAGTGTAAAACTACTTGCCCACCACATCTCCATTCAACTTTCCCCCTCTCACCTTATAGCCAAGTAATTTAGTGTTGGACTGTTTCACTCTGGGGAAAAAGGTTCTGACTGTATACCCTTTCTACGTCTTTCATAATTTTATGGACATCTATCAAATCTCCCCCAACCTCCGACATTCCAGAGAAAATAATCCAAGTGTGTCCAACCTCTCCCAGTAGCTGAACCCTCTAATCCAGGCAGCATTCTGGCGAACCTCCTCCGCACCGTCTCCAAAGCCTCCAACCCTTTCCTGTAATGGGGCGGCTAGAACTACATGCAATACTCCAGGTCGGAACCCTTCATCATCGATATTACTAAAAGTCTGATCTTTACCACTTCCTGTTGTTCTGTATAGTGATTTTAGAAAAAACGCTGCCACTTACGGCTGTGATATTAGGCCATCTTACTCAGAGTCCCCCTCCGCTGTGCAGGACAAGTGGATTTTTCCCATCGATGAAAAATAAAAGAGTTATTAGTGTTTAAAAAATGTTGAGATTCTCTCTCCTGAAGGTCATACCCCTGAACGATAAAACCCGGAAGTGTTGAGTGCCTCAGTCAGTCTCTACAAAATATGGGGGGCGAGAAGGTCACGTCTCTCAGTCTGAGCTGTGCATAACATGAACGCATGTCTACAAAACTGTGAGTGTGGTTTTACTGACCTTGAGTGCCCTTAATGTGGTTTGAAAATGAAAATGTGGTTGGTTTGAAAATATAAATATATAACAATTACAGCACGGAAACACGCCATCTCGGCCCTTCTAGTCCGTGCCGAACACTTACTCTCACCTAGTCCCATCTATCTGCACTCAGCCTATAACCCTCCATTCCTTTCCCGTCCATATACCCATCCAATTTATTTTTAAATGATAAAATCGAACCTGCCTCCACCACTTCCACTGGAAGCTCAAATGGTTGTTGGTGGTGGTTGGTTTGAAATAAAGCACAGCAAATGGTTGTTGGTGGTGGTTGGTTTGAAAAAAAACACAGCAAATGGTTGTAAGTCTAAACTTGACAACTTCCTGTTTGCACTGTATATTGATTTAGAAAAAAGGTTACCACTTGCGGCTGTGATTTTTGGCTATCTTACTCAGTCCCTCTCCGCTCAGCAGGTGCAGAGGCTTCTTCCCATCATTGGCATTGCACCTTGCTTGGTGGCATGAAACTGCACTAGAATTTGGTGGCCTTGCAGCCTGCTTGAAATGGCATGAAACTACACTTGAATTCGGTGGCCTTGAACCCTGCTTGAAGTGGTAGGAAAGTGCACTTGAATTTGGTGGCCTTGCACCCTGCTTGAAGTGATATGAAACTGCACTTGAATTTGGTGGCCTTGAACCCTGCTTGAAGTGGTAGGAAAGTGCACTTGAATTTGGTGGCCTTGCACCCTGCTTGAAGTGATATGAAACTGCACTTGAATTTGGTGGCCTTGCAACCTGCTTATTGTGACATGAAACTGCACTTGGGTTTGGTGGCCCTAGCACCCTGCTTGAAGTGGTAGGAAACTGCACTTGAGTTTGGTGGCCTTGCACCCTGCTTGAAGTGGTGGGATACTGCACTTGAATTTGGTGGCCTTGCACCCTGCTTCAAATGGTATGAAACTGCACTTGAATTCAGTGGCCTGCTTGAAGTCGCAGGGAACTGCACTTGAATTTGGTGGCCTTGCACCCTGCTTGAAGTGGTCGGAAACTGCACTTGAATTCGGTGGCCTAGCACCCTGCTTGAAGTGGTAGGAAACTGCACTTGAATTTGGTGGCCATGCACCTGTCTTAACCATATAACCATATAACAATTACAGCACGGAAACAGGCCATCTCGACCCTTCTAGTCCGTGCCGAACACGTATTCTCCCCTAGTCCCATATACCTGCACTCAGACCATAACCCTCCATTCCTTTCCCGTCCATATAACTATCCAATTTATTTTTAAATGATAAAAACGAACCTGCCTCCACCACCTTCCCTGGGAGCTCATTCCACACAGCCACTGAGTAAAGAAGTTCCCCCTCATGTTACCCCTAAACTTCTGTCCCTTAATTCTCAAGTCATGTCCCCTTGTTTGAATCTTCCCTACTCTCAGTGGGAAAAGCTTATCCACGTCAACTCTATCTATCCCTCTCATCATTTTAAAGACCTCTATCAAGTCCCCCCTTAACCTTCTGCGCTCCAAAGAATAAAGCCCTAACTTGTTCAACCTTTCTCTGTAACTTAGTTGCTGAAACCCAGGCCTTCCACCCTGCTTGAAATGGCATGAAACTGCCCTTGAATACGGTGGCCTTGCACCCTGCTTGAAGTGGCATGAAACTGCACTTGAATTTGGTGGCCTTCCACCCTGCTTGAAATGGCATGAAACCACTTGAATTTGGTGGCCTTGCACCCTGCTTGAAGTGGCATGAAACTGCACTTGAATTTGGTGGTCTTGCACCCTGCTTGAAATGGCATGTAACTGCACTTGAATTTGGCGGATTTGCACCCTGCTTGAAATGGCTTGAAACTGCACTTGAATTTGGTGGCCTTGCACCCTGCATGAAGTGGTCGGAAACTGCACTTGAATTTGGTGGCCTTGCACCCTGCTTGAAGTGGTCGGAAACTGCACTTGAATTTGGTGGCCTTGCACCCTGCTTGAAGTCGCATGAAACTGCACTTGAGTTTGGTGGCCTTACACCTGCTTCTAGTGGTCGGAAACTGCACATGAATTTGGTGGCCTTACACCTGCTTGAAGTGGTATGAAATTGCACATGAATTTGGTGGCCTTGCACTCCCGATGACTTGTTTGATCATCTGCCACTGACTTGCCTGTGTAGACTTCTTCCTCAGCCGCAGTTGTGCTGGAGCCTGCAGTGGGGATGGCAATGGTCTGCTTTCTCTGGCTGTACTCCTGACTGCTCGGGCTGGTGGATCCAGAGGGCCCCTCAAGGGAATCAAGCTCATCCTCACTGGAGATGGCACACTGTGGTTTCTCCTTGTTAAACTGGAAGAAAATAAATTTGTATCACAAATGTTCATGACCATGAGGACGGGGCAAGCAAGATGACAACCAAATTACCAATGACAACATATTTTTTGCTATTCACATTCTTGGTGCTTTGCTTCATCTCCACTCGAATGATAAAACCACATTTTTCGACTATCCACTTCTGCCTCTCGGTAACAAATTGACTGGCATAGCCAGACTTGTGCAAACTGCGATCGCTTGCCGTACCTTGTCCTCTGGCTTTTAAACCATTGGCAAAATTGGTCGTCTGAAAACATAGAATGAATGAAGATCAGTGTGGAACAAATTGTAATTTTAATTGGAAGTATAATTATAATGACAGAAATGCAGACAAACAACAAAGTAAGTGAATACTTACATGCAGCCAGGGAACCCCTTCACATTGGTCTCAAGCAACATGTGCCTTCGCTCTTTACTCTTGAAATGCCTGTTGTTTTTGTCATACAGCTCTGGGTTGGCCTGATCTACCAGGTCCTCCTCTTGTTCCCTGCTAAAATCACATGGCTTGGTTACTATCAGCCTCTTATTCATGATCTCAACTGGCTCAGCTGAGGCATCAGTATCCTCACCAAAATCTGAATCCCAATCTACACAGATCTAGCAACTGCAGCAGAACAGGAGCAGGAGCAGGAGCCTCCTCCACCTGTATCTCAATCTGCTGAACCTGGGTCTTCTCCTGCATGGCTGCTTTTAGTTGTGCTTTATTCTTCTGGTGAGCCTTGCTTCTCTTGGGTGCCATTTTCCGTTCTTATCCGTTGCAAGTGAAAAAAGTTTTGTAAGTCCGTGCACTATATACCCGAGTGATCATGTGGTGCAGCGCTCAAATGACGCTTTGTGACACGTCGTGACACGCCGCAACGCATCAGGACGTATCTTTGTCACATTCTGACGCATGGTGATGTATGGTGACGAAAAATGTCGCATGAGGACTTTGAACGTTCCAAAATTCTGGGGCGGCAGTGAGTCACCGCGCGTCACTATACGTGTCACCACGCGTCACGACCCGACCACGACGCGACAACCTCTTTTCAGGCTGTCGCCTAAAATGCGACAGGCCCCTTAAAGTAACCCACTACAACAACCTTGTCGATTTGACATGTATCAATTAGCAATGTTACAAAATTTTGAGATTTTAAAAATCAAGTCTGTAATTTATCCCATCAGATAAAGCATAAAAATAAGTTTAATTTGACACCTAATTCACTTTCATATCTCAAGTATTTAAAAAGTTATGGCCATTTTCATACTCGGAAATGAGCATCTTGTTCCCTATTGATTTTCTATGGACATAACAAAAAAGTTGTGATCGTGAACAGTCAAAAGCCCATAACTTTCTTAAAAATTAAGAGAACTGAATGAAATTTTCAGTTATCATAGATTGAAGCATTCTGAACCAAATATAAAATAATCTTACTTGGATGACCTGAAATTAAAGCATATAATTAGTTAGTTACCTAATTGTAGCTAATTTCAGACTTCAATACTAGATCTAAACATCTATCCATTTCTTAATAAATTATTAACATTTTTAAATAGCCTAAATGTCCAAATAATATTCACAAATAATTCACAATAAAACATGATTTTTAAATCTCATTTACATTAATTTATAGACCAAATGGAAGGAATTCAGTGTTCAATTGCTGTAAATAAATGCCCATTTAAATCAGCTTTCTAGTGGGTCCCTGTGGAACGCGCTGGTTTAGAACGTTCACATTGCGGTAGATTTGTGCCCCAAATGCCCAGAAAAATACTGCGCGATATAATTTGCCCAAATTGAGCTACTCGCAATATTAAATTTTGTATAAAGGGATCTTTAGAAGCCCTTTTTAATGTAAAAATATACAACCTAACTTCTGCTATTTGCTTTATGAGACCCTGCGGTTGCTGGCAGTCGCGGGTTTAGAGATTGATTTTTAAACTACTATAACTATTATACGAGGCCTTTAAACCTAATAATAGCTTTTGCGACGGGGTCTTCCAGCGATTTTTCGTTAATAATTAACTAGGCTGAACATCTTCGATTTGAACAGCCTAGAGAAAATCGCGTTTTAAACCCGCCCCCTCTAAACGGCGCCAAAATCGCGCACACCCGCAGCGACAGATCTTCAACGACGCTTCAGGTAGGCTTTGCAACATACCTATATCAATAATCTGCCTACATTTGAAACATAGAAACATAGAATATAGGTGCAGGAGGAGGCAATTCGACCCTTCGGGCCATGGCCATGTGATCATGGCCGATCGTCCCCTATCATATAACAATTACAGCACGGAAACAGGCCATCTTGGCCCTTCTAGTCCGTGCCGAACACTTATTCTCACCTAGTCCCATCTACCTGCACTCAGACCATAACCCTCCATTCCTTTCCTGTCCATATACCTATCCAATTTATTTTTAATTGATAAAATCGAACCTGCCTCCACCACCTTCACCGGAAGCTCATTCCTCTCTACTCTCTCTATTTTGTTGACATCTTTCCTATAATTTGGCGACCAAAATTGTACACCATACTCCAGAATTGGCCTCACCAATGCCTTGTATAATTTTAACATTACATCCCAACTTCTATACTCAATGCTCTGATTTATAAAGGCCAGCACACCAAAAGCTTTCTTTACCACCGTATCTACATGAGATTCCACCTTCAGGGAACTACTTAAGGAAGTAGCCCTAGAAATAGTGGATGCATTAGTGATAATTTTTCAAAATTCTGGAGTAGTTCCTGAGGATTGGAGGGTAGCTAATGTAACCCCACTTTAAAAAAAAGGAGGGAAACAGAAAACTGGGAATTACAGACCAGTTAGTCTAACATCGGTAGTGGGGAAACTGCTAGAGTCAGTTATTAAAGATGGGATATCAACAAATTTGGAAAGTGGTGAAATCATTGGACAAAGTCAGCATGGATTTATGAAAGGTAAATCATGTCTGCCGAATCTTATAGAATTTTTCGAGGATGTAACTAGTAGAGTGGATAAGGGAGAACCAGTGGATGTGTTATATCTGGACTTTCAGAAGGCTTTCGACAAGGTCCCACATAAGAGATTAGTATACAAACTTAAAGCACAAGGTATTGGTGGTTCAGTATTGATGTGGATAGAGAACTGGATGGCAGACAGGAAGCAAAGAGTAGGAGTAAATGGGTCCTTTTCAGAATGGCAGGCAGTGACTAGTGGGGTACCGCAAGGCTCAGTGCTGGGACCCCAGCTATTTACAATATATATTAATGATTTGGACGAGGGAATTGAATGCAACATCTCCAAGTTTGCGGATGACACGAAGCTGGGGGGCAGTGTTAGGTGTGAGGAGGATGCTAAGAGGCTGCAAGGTGACTTGGATAGGCTGGGTGAGCGGGCAAATGCATGGCAGATGCAGTATAATGTGGATAAATGTGAGGTTATCCACTTTGGTGGCAAAAACAGGAGAGTAGACTATTATCTGAATGGTGGCCGATTAGGAAAAGGGGTGATGCAACGAGACCTGGGTGTCATGGTACACCAGTCATTAAAAGTAGGCATGCAGGTGCAGCAGGCAGTGAAGCAAGCAAATGGTATGTTAGCATTCATAGCAAAAGGATTTGAGTATAAGAGCAGGGAGGTTCTACTGCAGTTGTACAGGGTCTTGGTGAGACCACACCTGGAGTATTGCGTACAGTTTTGGTCTCCAAATCTGAGGAAAGACATTCTTGCCATAGAGGCGGTTCAGAAAAGGTTCACCAGACTGATTCCTGGGATGTCAGGACTTTCATATGAAGAAAGACTGGATAGACTCGGCTTGTAATCGCTAGAATTTAGAAGATTGAGGGGGGATCTTATAGAAACTTACAAAATTCTCAAGGGGAGGCGAGATGACAGGCTAGATGCAGGAAGATTGTTCCCGATGTTGGGGAAGTCCAGAACAAGGGGTCACAGTTTAAGGATAAGGGGGAATTCCTTTAGGACCAAGAAGAGGAAAACACTTTTCACACAGAAAGTGGTGAATCTCTGGAATTCTCTGTCACAGAAGGTAGTTGAGGCCAGTTCATTTGGCTATATTTAAGAGGGAGTTAGATGTGGCCCTTGTGGCGAAAGGGATCACGGGGTATGGAGAGGGCAGGTACAGGATACTGAGTTGAATGATCAGCCATGATCATATTGAAGGGCCGAATGGCCTACACCTGCACCTATTCCCAATGTTTCTGTGCACAGTTATTCCTAGATCCCTCTGTTCAACTGCATTCCTCAATTCGCTACCATTTACCATGTTCGTCCTATTTTGATTTGTCCTGCCAAGATGTAGCACCTCACACTTATCAGCATTAAACTCCATCTGCCATCTTTCAGCCCACTCTTGCAAATGACCTAAATCTCTCTGTAGACTGAAAATCTACTTCATTATTCACAACACCACCTATCTTAGTATCATCTGCATACTTACTAATTCAATTTACCACACCATCATCCAGATCATTGATGTATATGACAAACAACAGTGAACCCAACACAGATCCCTGAGGCACCCCACTAGTCACCGGCCTCCAACCTGACAAACGGCCATCCACCGTTACTCTCTGGCATCTCCCATTCAGCCACTGTTGAATCCATCTTGCTACTCCACCATTAATACCCAACAATTGAACCTTCTTAACCAACCTTCCATGTGGACCCTTGTCAAAGGCCTTACTTAAGTCCATATAGACAACATCCATCGCTTTAGCCTCATCAATTTCCCTAGTAACCTCTTCAAAAAATTCAAGATTAGTCAAACATCAGGCACAAATCCATGTTGACTGTTCCTAATCAGTCCATGTTTTATCCAGATGCTTATATATATTATCTCTAAGTATCCTTTCCATTAATTTGCCCACCACTGACGTCAAACCAACAGGTCTATAATTGCTAGGTTTACTCTTAGAACCCTTTTTAAACAATGGAACAACATGCGCAGTACGCCAATCCTCCTGCACTATTCCCGTTTCTAATGATATTTGAAATATTTCTGTCATTGCCCCTGCTATTTCTACACTAACCTCCCTCAATGTCCTAGGGAATATCCTGTCGGGACCTGGAGACTTATCTACTTTTATATATTTCAAATATAATTCAATATCCTTCTCCTTGGTGAATACCGAAGAAAAGAAATTGTTCAATATCTCTCCCATCTCTTTTGGCCTTGTACAATTTTAACATTACATCCGAACTTCTATACTCAATGCTCTGATTTATAAAGGGCAGCACACCAAACGCTTTCTTTACCACCCCATCTACATGAGATTCCACCTTCAGGGAACTGCACAGTTATTCCTAGATCCCTCTGTTCAACTGCATTCCT
This sequence comes from Amblyraja radiata, assembly GCF_010909765.2. Lineage (NCBI taxonomy): Eukaryota > Metazoa > Chordata > Chondrichthyes > Rajiformes > Rajidae > Amblyraja > Amblyraja radiata. The sequence goes on from NC_045995.1 coordinate 2,462,525, forward strand.
CAATTCACTATCATTTACCATGGACGTTCTATTTTGATTTGTCCTGCCAAGATGTAGCACCTCACATTTATCAGCATTAAACTCCATCTGCGATCTTTCAGCCCACTTTTCCAAATGGCCTAAATCTCTCTGTAGGCGGTCCCTTAGGAGCACCATCTCGACGCACCTGGCGCAGATATGGACGTCTGCCTACGTTCATTGCATATATGAGTCAGGAAGCTTTATAAATGTCTGATTGGACTGTATTTGGAGTATTGTGTGCAGTTCTGGTCATCCCCCTTACAGGAAGGATTTTAGACTTTAGAGATACTGCACGAAACAGGCTCTTCGTCCTAGCATGTCTGCGCCGACAAGCGATCACACCATATATTAACACTATCCTATACACTGAGGAAAATGTACAATGTTACCAAACCAATTATCCTACACACCTGTACATATTTGGAATGTGAAGGGAAACGGCACCCGGAGGAAACCCACGTGGTCACAGGGAGAAAGAACAAACTCCATACAGCCAGCAGCCCATACACTAACAAACCCTACACACTAGTCAGGATGGGCAGTAGCCGTAGGAAAGTAGCAGTCAGGAACTACCCTGGGTCTCTGGCGCTGTAAAGCAGCAGCTCTAACCGCTGCACCACTGGATGGGGACACTTTGTAAAGATGCAGAAGAGATTTAGCAGAATGAAGCCTGGAAGATGAAGTGACTGTCCCCGGGTCTGGCCCCTGCAACTCCCTGCCTAGTAGCGGCCCGGATTACATCCCCGCTCCAGGCGCTGTGGGCCGAAGGGCCTGTTCCTCTGCTGTACTGGTTGTGAGTCCAGGCCCGGTATTACACCGGCACTCCGTGACTAACCCTGGGTCAACCTGCTGCTAGCCCCTCCCCAGCAGCGTGGCGGCTGTGCCGTGTGGCCGGTGTGGACCCACTACCTGACTGCACCAATCTGCCCGGCAAGCAGGCACCCAGATTCACCCCGACGAGCCAAGCTGGCAGTCCCGGGGCGGGGGCATGGGACCGGAGAGGAGGCTGGGCAAGGCAAGGGCAGCAAAAGCCCAAACTCACAGTCCATGCTCTGTGTTGACAGTGAAGGAGGCCGCGGGTCGAGGGCCGGACACAGAGGCTCCCAGCGCCGGACACAGAGGCTCCCAGCGCCGGACACAGAGGCTCCCAGCGCCGGTCAGAAGCCGAGAACAATCTGCAACTAACAATCAGCCTCAATAAATGACGAAATCATTCCCCCTCATGTCTCTGCTCAATCCTCACCTCCCCATCCTGTACACACCTGCTCAGTCCAGCACCCTTGCTTGGGGCACTACTCCAGTGGCACGGACATGTGCGGCACATGTCAATACACACACAAGCATATGCACACATGTGCATACACGCACACGAGCGCAATGCACACACGTACACACACATACGCATGCACTGCATACGTCCGCACGCACGCTCCACCACAGTGAACAGTCGACTGGAGTGCCAAGACATCGTTCCCTGTTTTCAGTCATGGGTAGATACGGTGGTAAAGAGGGTTTTGTTACATTGGTCTTTGTCAGCCTGGGAACGGAGTCTTGCTGTTGGGACGTTATGTTGCAGCTGTACAAGACGTTTGCGAGGCCACACATGGCGTGTTTTCAGCAGTGTTCACCTTGCTTCTCTGTGCACTCCCTCTCCCTGTCCATCCACTCTCCCTCCCTGCCCCTCCACTCTCCCTCTCCCTGCCCCTCCACTCTCCCTGTCCCTCCACTCTCCCTCACCCTGTCCCTCCACTCTCCCTCACCCTGTCCCTCCACTCTCCCTCTCTCTGGCCCTCCACTCTCCCTGTCCCTCCACTCTCCCTCTCCCTGTCCCTCCACTCTCCCTCTCCCTGCCCCTCCCCTCTCCCTCTCTGGCCCTCCACTCTCCCTGTCCCTCCACTCTCCCTCTCCCCGCCCCTCCACTCTCCCTCTCCCTCTCCCTGCCCCTCCACTCTCCCTGCCCCTCCACTCTCCCTCTCCCTGCCCCTCCACTCTACCTCTCCCTGCCCCTCCACTCTCCCTCTCTCTGCCCCTCCCACTCTCTCTGCCCCCCAATCTTCCTCCACATTCCTCTACGCACTCACCCACACACTCCCCGACACCCCTCCCTTTCTTTGTTGCTCTGTTTCCATTTCTCCCTCGCCTCCTCTCTCTGTTTCTCCACCAATCCACCCCTATTCTTCCCTCTGCCCACTCTCACTCACTCCCCATCCTGCCTCTCCCACCTCCCTCTCGCTTATGTCCATCGCCCTTCACTTCACCTGTCCCTCAATCTTGTTGTCTTACACTCTCCCAATTCTCTCTTCGTCCTATCTCACCTCAATCATCTCTTGCTACCCCCTCTGTCTGCTCCACCTGCTTCCCCTTTCACTCCCACCCCTTCTCTCCTTTGTTCACTCTACCCCTCTCTCTCCCTCTTGCTACCTTCTTCTCCCTTCCCTTCTCCCATTCTCTCTCACCACTCTTTATTTTGCTCTCCATACCCTTTCTCCCGCTCCCTCTCGTTCTCTCCCTCTAAGCCAATTTCTTTGTCCCTCTCCCCTCTCTTACCCACCTTCTATTTGTCCATCCCTCTCTCCCCCTCTACGCTTTTAAGCACCTTTCTCTGTCCCCATCTTGGTACCCCTCTCGCTCCTCATCTTTCTTTATTTAGCCTCCATTGCTCCACTTTTTTCGTCTCAACCCACCCACCTCCCTCCCACTGTACCCTCCCTCCCCGCCTCCCCTCTCCTCTTACTCCTGTTCCTTCCTCCTCCCCCCTCGCTCCCCTACTATCTTCCTGCAAAACACAGTGCTGGAGGAACACGAGTCAGACAGCGTCTGAGGGAATGGAGCAATCTAGGAGGACCTCGTCCCGAAAAAACACCCGTCCATTCCCTCCACAGATGCTGCCCGGCTCGCTGTTCTTCCAGCACTTTGTTGCCTGCTCAAGATTCCATCATCCGCAGTTTCATAGAGCAAAACAGCACAGGAACAGGCCCTTCGGTCCATCGTGCCCTTTCTGAACATGATGCCAAGACCAACTCTTTCCTGTTGGGGAGACACAAGCGCGAGCGCATGCGTGGTCCCTGTGGACAGTAACTTCAGGAGCTGACCTGGTTGGTGACCGACTCCGAACTCCAGCAACGGCAGATTCGTCCGCCCCGAATCGTGGGGCCTTTCATCGGCCGGTTCGCGGGGCCTTTCATCGGTCGGCGGGGGCTTCAACATCGGGAGCCTCGATGCAGCAGTTTGACTTTAAGGCGCACCAGGTGCGGAAAGGCCTCGCGAACGGGCTGATTCAGCCCTTAGAAAACCTCTGATAAAGTTCGGTTACAAAACGGATTGACCCCTCCTCTCAAAGCAGGGGGGGGGGGCGTGTCCGTTCCCCAGTATTTCCGCCCATGCTTGCCTGCCTGCCTTCACATAATCTACATCCCTCTGTCTCCTCGTATATCTAGTGCCGATCTAAGGGCCTTTCGATGCCACAGAAAGGCAGTCGATGGGTTGGTGGGTCGGTCTATTTCAGTCTCGGGACTCAGCAGCGCGATTTCAAAACATTCCCGTCGGATTGGCTGAGTGATTAAAATTGGCTAACTACAGCCAATAAAAATGTGGGTAAAAATGGTAGCGGAACGGCCTATTGTAAGGCAGCGTGAAGGTGCGGGGATGGGGAGTAACCACACCTTTTAAAAAAGGGAGAGAATGAGAAAATGGGGAATTTCAGTTAGTCTAACATCGGTAGTGGGGAAACTGCTAGAGTCAGTTATTAAAGATGGGATAGCAGCACATTTGAAAAGTGGTGAAATCATTGGACAAAGTCAGCATGGATTTACGAAAGGTAAATCATGTCTGACGAATCTTATATAATTTTTCGAGGATGTAACTAGTAGAGTGGATAGGGGAGAACCAGTGGATGTGTTATATCTCTCGACAAGGTCCCACATAAGAGATTAGTATACAAACTTAAAGCACACGGTATTGGGGGTTTAGTATTGATGTGGATAGAGAACTGGCTGGCAGACAGGAAGCAAAGAGTAGGAGTAAATGGGTCCTTTTCAGAATGGCGGGCAGTGACTAGTGGGGTACCGCAAGGCTCAGTGCTGGGACCCCAGCTTTTTACAATATATATTAATGATTTGGACGAGGGAATTGAATGCAACATCTCCAAGTTTGCGGATATCACTAAGTTGGGGGGCAGTGTTAGCTGTGAGGAGGATGCTAGGTGGCTGCAAGGTGACTTGGATAGGCTGGGTGAGTGGGCAAATGCATGGCAGATGCAGTATAATGTGGATAAATGTGAGGTTATCCACTTTGGTGGCAAAAACAGGAAAGCAGACTATTATCTAAATGGTGGCCGATTAGGAAAAGGGGAGATGCAACGAGACCTGGTTGTCATGGTACACCAGTCATTGAAAGTAGGCATACAGGTGGAGCAGTCAGTGAAGAAAGCGAATGGTATGTTAGCATTCATAGCAAAAGGATTTGAGTATAGGAGCAGGGAGGTTTTACTGCAGTTGTACAGGGTCTTGGTGAGACCACACCTGGAGTATTGCGTACAGTTTTGGTCTCCAAATCTGAGGAAAGACATTCTTGCCATAGAGGGAGTGCAGAGAAGGTTCACCAGACTGATTCCTGGGATGTCAGGACTTTCATATGAAGAAAGAATGGATAGACTCGGCTTGTACTCGCTAGAATTTAGGAGATTGAGGGCGGATCTTATAGAAACTTACAAAATATTTAAAGGCTTGGACAGGCTAGATGCAGGAAGATTGTTCCCGATGTTGGGGAAGTCCAGGACAAGGGGTCACAGCTTAAGGATAGAGGGGAAATCCTTTAGGATCATATTGAATGGTGGTGCACCTTCTCCTGCACCTGTTTTCTATATTTCTCTCTCTCTCCCTTTTGAAAAAGTGGGATTAGCTACCCTCCAATCCTCAGGAACTACTCCAGAATCTAGAGTTTTGAAAAATTATCACTAATACATCAACAATTTCTGGAGTTTCTTCCTTAAGTACTCTGGGATGCAGCCTATCTGGCCCAGGGGATTTATCGGCCTTTAATCCATTCAATTTACCTAACAACACTTCCCGGCTAACCTGGATTTCACTCAGTTCTTCCATCTCCTTTGACCCGCGGTCCCCTGCTATTTCCGGCAGATTATTTATGTCTTCCTTAGTGAAGACGGAACCAAAGTAGTTATTCAATTGGTCCGCCATGTCCTTGTGCCCCATGATCAATTCACCTGTTTCTGACTGCAAGGGACCTACATTTGTTTTAACTAATCTCTTTCTCTTCACATATCTATAAAAACCTTTGCAGTCAGTTTTTATGTCCCCTGCCAGTTTTCTTTCATAATCAATTTTCCCTTTCCCAATTAAACCCTTTGTCCTCCTCTGCTGGTCTCTGAATTTCTCCCAGTCCTCTGGTAGGCTGTTTTTCTGGCTAATTTGTACGCTTCATCTTTTGCTTTGATACTATCCCTGATTTCCCTTGTTATCCACGATGCACTACCTTCCCTGGTTTATTATTTTGCCAAACTGCAGTCTTTAAATGCCTTCCATTGCATATCCACCGTCAACCCTTTAAGACACTTCCAGTGGCTACCCCAATATCCCCCAAGTGTGAGGTTTTGGCTCGAGGATTTGGCCACGAGGCTGAGCGGAGGGTGACAGGTGGTACAGGCACGGTCTGCTGGTTCCTGTGTGGGACTGTCTCTCCATTTGGTTTTAATGTAGTGGATGTGGCAGGTAGAGTGGCGCAATGTTCCTCCTGCAGGATGTGGGAAGTCAGGGATACTGCTGGTGTCCTTGGTGACTGTGCCTATCGAAATTGTGTCCAGTTGCAGCTCATCATAGACCACGGTAGGGAACAGGATCTATGGCTGGAGGACCTCAGGACCATGCAGGAGCATGGGTGGACATTGGACAGCTTGAAATGAACTCGGAGAAGTCGTGATGGGGAACAACGAAATGGTGGATGAACAGAATACGTTTTTTGTGTCAGTTTTCACAGTTAATACATCAGCAACAGGCCAGACATCCATCAGTGTTAGCGAGCTGTAGTTGCTGTTACTAAGAAGGTGTTTCGGAAGCTGAAAGGTCTGAAAGTGGATAAGTCACCCGGACCAGGTAGACTACAGGTAGCTGCAGAGATTGTGGAGGCATTAGTAGTGATCTTTCTTAGTGGGGTTTTTCCGGGTGCCCCTGTTTCATCCCACATGGAGGATCAAAAACTACCGGGGAATTTGACTGGAAGAATGTGATAATTCCGTTCTGGAGAGTTGGATTTCAGCATTTAGAAGATCCAGATCTTCATCCGTGAAGGGAGGAAACGATGAACCGCAGATGCTGGTTAATGCCAAAGATAGACTTAGTGTGCTGGAATATCTCAGCGAGTCAGGCAACGTCTCTGGAGAAACGGGATGGGTGACGTTTCAGGTAAGGACCCTTCAGACCTTTCTTCGAAATCTGAAGAAAAGTCCTGACCCAACACGTCACCCATCTTGTATCTCCGGAGAAGATGATTGACCCGCTGAGTTGCTCCAGCACTTTGTGTTTATCACATCTCAAGGTTCAATGGTTCAATTGAACTTTAGTGTCACTGGTACAGAGGTACAGTGAAATTCATTTTGTATCAGTACAAGTTTCACCTGCATAAGCACCCAGATTCCCCTCAGTCCACGAAACAAAGCCGGATTACAACACGCAGGCAATAAGGTCGAGTGAAATTAGACTGCGCTGGACACTGAGGTCAGACCGTTAGTGAAAGGCGCAGCGGACCAACCAGGAGAAAGTGATCAGACCATGGACATTAGTCGTATCAGACCACCGGGAAGAGTGAATGAGATAACTCAAGAGTAATGAGTGGGTGGATGGGATGATTGTATACATTCTTTTAAATCAAGAATTGTTTCATCCCGTGCAGGTGCGAGCAGACACCTGCACGGGATGAAAGGAGACCGGAGCGTGTCAGTGAGGGGGATGGCAGGCCCGTACGAAGCTTTTCAAAACGGGGGGTAGCATGACAGGATTACAAACAAATGATGTGAGTTAATGTGTGTGCAGAGCATGAAGATCATGAGCGTGAAGCCCCTCGCAGCCGGGGTCCAGGGGCCACATAAGGGCCCTGGAAGCTCTGGGGTTTAGATGCTCTCTGTTGCACTCTGAGCCTTATTTTGGAGCATTTCTGTACCAAATCTTTGACCAATATTTCAGAAATAATTTTGGTTGAGTCAACAGTAATGAGTGGGTGGAATGGGATGATTGTATACATTCTTTTAAATCAAGAATTGTTGTCCTTGTTATAATAATCAGGTTGTACTGTTGTAAAATGTTATGTTAAATGTTATACAGGAGCATGCAAAAACTGCAAATAAAATACTGTAAGTTTTTGCAATAAAGAGAACCTTTTTTTAGAAAATGTTTTGTCTGTTACTGTTAGACCGTGTTAGTGTGTGCAGTGTACCTTTTATGGTCTTCCTCACCTAAGAACTTCACATCGCATCAATTTCAACATGGAGTAGTAATGTGAATACAACATTCAGTTCGACATAATTTCCGGAAGTGACGGCGCTGCCTGGCATATAAACATAGAACATAGGTGCAGGAGTAGGCCATTCGGCCCTTCGAGCCTGCACCGCCATTCAATATGATCATGGCTGATCATCCAACTCAGTATCCTGTACCTGCCTTCCCTCCATACCCCCTGGTCCCTTTAGCCACAAGGGCCACATCTAACTCCCTCTTAAATATAGCCAATGAACTGGCCTCAACTACCTTCTGCGGGGAAGAATTCCACAGATTCACCACACTCTGTGTGAAAAACGTTTTCCTCATCTCGGTCCTAAAATATTTCCCCTTTATCCTTAAACTGTGACCCCTTGTTCTGGGCTTCCCCAACATCGGGAACAATCTTCCTGCATCTAGCCTGTCCAACCCCTTAAGAATTTTGTACGTTTCTATAAGATCCCCCCTCAATCTTCTAAATTCTAGCGAGTTATTTTGTTATTTTATTATATGTATGATTGCAAGGCCCGAAAGTCCGTCTGTGTTTCCTTTTTTTGTAGTTTTTCGGTTGTCTGTTTTAGTTAAAGTTTCCGTTAAAGTTATTAGGTTGTGTATGTGTGTGTGTGGGGGGGGGGGATACATAGTTTTGGTCTCTTCCTTCGGGGTGTTGGGTGTGCGACTTTACTTGTCGTGTCACCTGTCTATGTCTCCGTCTGCGCTGAGGCATAATGGCGGAGCTGGCGTCCTTGGGGCTGCGGCGGCGTTCTGGCGTTCTGGCGTTCCGTCCTTGCGGCGGCGGACCCGACTTGGAGCTGTGGCGGCGTTCCGGCAGCGGTCCTGACTTGGAGCTGTGGCCGTGGCGACGTTCTGGCGTTCCGGCCGCGGACCCGACATCGGAGGTTCGGCCGCGGGCCAGTGGACGACATCGTCGGAAGCTCGCAGGTCACAGGTTGGTGACCTATTCTCCGGAGCTCCCGCAACAACAGCTTCGTCCGCTGGACTGGAGGGCGGCAGCTTCGGCAGCTTCGACCGCCCCGGGCCGCGGAGTTTGAACCATCCCGTTCGCGGAGCACGGTTGAGCCGCGGGACTGACTTACCATCACCCGGTGGGGTCACAACATCGGAGGCCTGGATGTCTCAGCACAGAGAGAGAACAAGGAGGGAAGAGACAAAGACTTTAAGACTTTTGCCTTTCATCACTGTGAGGAGGTGCCTGGTGAACTCATTGTGGTGGATGTTAAATTTGTGTTTATTGTGTGTTTTTGTTAATTTATTATATGTATGGTTGCAAGGCACGAAATTTCGTTCAGACCGAAAGGTACCTGAATGACAATAAAGGATACTTTGACTTTGACTTCAATTTCTATCATGACAATTGAAGTCAAACTAAATGGTGCATTAATATTACTATGACCGCTTTCAAACTAACCTGTTTTACTATTATAACAAATTCTAGTTCCATGATGACTCATAAACTAGATCACAAATCACATTTTGAATTCTCAAACATAATGTGATTTTGAATAATTGCCGAGCTGCCAAGTTTCACCAAGCATTTCTGAATTTTGATGGCTGAAAATCTGGATTTTGTTGGGGAAATCGGTATTTCTCACATAAATGCAAAATACTACACAGAAACTGGATTTTGGAAAATCAGTATTTTGCATGCAACCTTATGTATTCTCAAATATCAGTAACATATATGCTTAACCATGCACACTACAGAGTGAAGCAAGTATGTTTTCTGTGAAGGACCGAAAATTATCATAACATGGCCATAGCATAGGTCGTTATTTCTATTGGTACAGAAACACTCTCGCTTCCCACATAATTTATCCACAACAAAATATACAGGTTGCAAGGACATTTCTAAAGGCATTTTATGATAATAACTGTTAAAACCGACTATACCCATCTGACAGGTTAAACATTGCATTAACTGACAAGAGATGACCAAAGGACATAACTGCAGCAAATGTTCTTTTGGCAATATGTATAAAGGTGTCCAAACGCCACAGTACCGGACATTCAGATTAGATGTATGTGTTGTGAACAGCAATGAAGATACCCAGTTTGTACGCACCACATTAAAAAAAAATATTGATAAACGCTGTTTCCAGCATTCCCACTTCAGAATTAACGTTAAAATTTAAACTGAAATATCTCCTGACCAAATTCGTGATGTATATGACCGACTGTAGAAGTAAAACCAGGATAAATCCAACGTATAGTTGTGAATGTTGATCAATAAATAACTACAGTACTGATACTCCATATTAAGAACACTGATTTGCCGTTAAGATGAATTCTGTCATAACGTGTCTACGGTAGCAGTGACATTCGAACACTGCGGTTTTAATGTTTCACATGTTCACAATTTAATTGATCCATTTTTATGGATTAAAACACATAATAACATTGGGAATTAAAACACATTTGATTGCATTTCGTTATCAAACAGCCAATGGCCGCTCTGATTTTGAGTATTTGAATATTTGAGTGTAGGAGCAGGGAGGTTCTACTGCAGTTGTACAGGGTTTGGTGAGACCACACCTGGAGTATTGCGTACAGTTTTTGTCTCCTAATCTGAGGAAGGACATTCTTGCCATAGAGGTAGTACAGAGAAGGTTCACCAGACTGATTCCTGGGATGTCAGGACTTTCATATGAAGAAAGGCTGGATAGACTCGGCTTGTACTCGCTAGAATTTAGAAGATTGAGAGGGGATCTTATAGAAACCTACAAAATTCTTAAGGGGTTGGACAGGCTAGATGCAGGAAGATTGTTCCCGATGTTGGGGAAGTCCAGAACAAGGGGTCACAGTTTAAGGATAAAGGGGAAATCTTTTAGGACTGAGATGAGAAATTAGTTTTTTACACAGTGGTGAATCTGTGGAATTCTCTACCACAGAATGTAGTTGAGGCCAGTTCATTGGCTATATTTAAGAGGGTTAGATGTGGCCCTTGTGGCTAAAGGGATCAGGGGGTATGCAGAGAAGGCAGATACAGGATACTGAGTTGGATGATCAGCCATGATCATATTGAATGGCGGTGTAGGCTCGAAGGGCCGAATGGCCTACTCCTGCACCTATTTTCTATGTCTATGAAGACATTTCCAGCGCAGTAGAGTCACAGTGGTGGGGTAGGTGAATCAGTGCGGGATGGATAGAAGGGGGGGGGGGGGGGGGGGTGGTGGTGGTCAGAAGGCAATCGGTGCGAATGGATGGATTGAGGCAGGGGAATGAGTACCTGTCGGTTGGCGTGCGTAAAATTGTGAGGTGAGAGCGCAGGGGGTGTCAGTGGGGTTGAATGGGCGTATCAGTACGGGATGGATGGGCGGTTCAGTACATGATGGATGGGGGGGGGGGGGGGGGGGGTCGGTGCAGGATAAATGGGGGGTCAGTACAGGATAGATCGGGAGAGTGCAGGATGAATGAGTGGGATCAGTACAGGATGAATTAGATTAGATTCAACAGTATTGTCATTGCACAAATACGAGTACAGGTACAACGAAATGCAGTTTAGCATCTAATCAGAGTGCAAAGTAGTAAAAATACTGGTTAAAACAATATGTACAATGTGGATAAATGGATCTAGTACATAAGGCAAATAAATATATACAGATAAAAGGGTATAACCGATAGCTAGCGTCGGGCCTGTGAGTTCAGCAGGGTAATGGTCTTTTGGAAGAAGCTGTTCCTCAGCCTGCTGGTGCGAGACCTGAGGCTCCTGTACCGCCTCCCTGATGGGAGGAGGGCAAATAGTCCATGGTTGGGGTGTGAGGGGTCCTTAATGATTTTGCCAGCCCGTCTCAGACACCGTGTGCGGTGGAGGGCATCCATGGCAGGGAGCGGGGCACCGATGATGTGATGGGCGGTTTTCACCACCCGTTGCAGTGCCTTCCTGTCAGCTGTGGTGCAGCTGCTGTACCATACCGTGAAGCAGGTGGCCATGAAGCTTTCTATGGTACAGCGGTAGAAGTTGGACAGGATCTGGGGGGACAGGTGAACTTTCTTAAGCCTCCTCAGAAAGTAGAGGCGCTGCTGCGCCTTTTTAATCAGTTTGGTGGTATTGAGGGACCAGGACAGATCCTCTGAGATATGTACCCCGAGGAATTTGTAGTTGGAGACGTGCTCCACCTCAGTCCCGTTTATGTGGATGGGAGTATGTCTGCCACCTCTGGTCTTCCGGAAGTCTACGATGATTTCCTTCGTCTTCTTAGAGTTGAGGACGAGGTTATTATTGGTACACCAGGCTGCCAGGTGCTGGACCTCCTCCCTGTAGGCTGATTCGTTGTTGTCCCTGATCAGTCCTATTACCGTGGTGTCATCAGCGAATTTTATGATGGCGTTGGAGCCATGCATAGGGACGCAGTCATGGGTGAAGAGGGAGTAGAGGAGAGGGCTGAGCACACAGCCCTGTGGCACGCCGGTGTTCAGTGTCAGAGTGGAGGAGGTGAGGTTGTTGATCCTAACAGACTGGGGTCTGTTAGTAAGGAAATCCAGTGTCCAGTTGCAGAGTGAGGTGGTGATGCCAGGTCCGCTGAGTTTGGTGATCAGACTGGCGGGGATGACAGTGTTAGATGCGGAGCTGAAGTCGATGAACAACAACCTGATGTAGGAGTTGTTATTGTCCATGTGGGTCAGAGCAAAGTGAAGAGCCGCAGATATGGCATCCTCCGTTGACCTATTGGGCTGATAGGCAAACTGATGGGGGTTCAGTGTGGGAGGGAGGCTGGATTTGAGCTGAGCCAGGATCACTATCTCAAAGCACTCCGCGATGACGGGGGTGAGTGCCAATGGGCGAAAGTCATCGAGACTCCCTGAAGCTGACTGTTTGGGCACTGGCACGATGGTTGTGGTCTTGAGGCAAGTAGGGACGACACCCTGGGCCAGTGACAGATTGAATGGGGGGTGCAGTGCTGGATGGATGGGAAAGAGGGGGGGGGGTCATTACAGGATGAATTGGGGAACCAGTGTAGGATGGATGGGGGGGGGGGGGGGGGAAGAGGGGGCGGGGTGGCAGGATAAACAATGCGAGGTGGATAGGGAGATCAGTACAGGATGAATAGATGGGGGGGGGGGGGTAGATGGGGAGGGGGAGCACAGGGGATGTCAGTGAGGACGGAATAGAGGCGGGAATAGGGATCAGTGCGAGGTGAAGAAGAAGGGTCCCAGGATAAGGGGGATTGAAGGGGGCGTACAAGAGAGAGAGAGAAAGGATGGTCAGCGCTCCTCGGACAACACCGTCATCATCGCCCCGCTGCCTTGGCCGTCTCTGTCCACAGCCAAGTGCCGCCGTCAAAGGGGGAGGCAGTTGGGATCTCCTTGCCACCGCCTCCCCTCCTCCGCCAGCCAACAGGAAGGTGCGGGGCCGAGCGGGGTAGGTGCTTCAGACGGTGGAAGGGGTCCTCACCCCCCCCCCCCCCCTTCCTCCTCCCGGCCTCGGTGTGCAGGAGTGTTTGTTTCGAAAGCGGTTATCGCTGTTGGCGGAGTGGCACGCAGCAGCCGCTATGAGGGCGGGCGGGGTGCAGGAGGAGGTGGAGCCGGCATCGCCGCTGCTACTGTGCGGGGCCCGTCATTCGCACCGACCCTCCGTCACCCTGCACAACAGCCGTCGCTGCCGCCAACCAGAAACGTCACTTATTCATTTTCTCCAGAGATGCTGCCTGACCCGCTGAGTTATACCAGTTTGTTGTGTCTATCTTCAGTATAAACCAGTATCTAGAGTATCAGGCCGGGCAAAATCAGGCCGGGCCGGCGGCGACGGCTGTAGTGCGGGGTGACGGAGGGTCGGTGCGAGGAGGGGAGGCGGTGGCGAGGAGATACCAACTGCCTCCCCCTTTGGCAGCGGCACTTGATGGTGGACAGGGACGGCCAAGGCAGCGGGGCGATAATGCCGATGTTGTCCGAGGAGCGCTGACCTTCCTTCCTTTGGCCATTGGCAACCTGTCAACTGTTAATTTACAGCCCTAGTTCCTCCCCTCCCCTCACATCCCCTTCTTCCCCTTTCCCCCCCTATTCCCATTCTCCAATCTCCCCCCCCCCCCCACTTTCCCCGACGACCCTCATTTGTGGGCCCAGCCTGTGACAGCTAGATCCCACTAATCGTATTGCACAAAGAGCCCGTCATCTGTTTTAGTAACATTGACTATGGAATAAATGCAGACTTTGGGAACAACATCCCCCCATCTCTCCCCAGCCCCGCCCCGTCGCCTTACTTCAAAATAGGTGATGGGTATTTAGACTCAGTGGCCAGAGCAGATGGGTGGCACTGGTACATTGACAGCATTGCCTGTACCCAGTTGAAAAGCCCGTTGCCTCTGGGGGTTTGGAAAGAACATTGGAAGAGAGATCTGCCTCTGGGACAACTCGTGGCCAACAGGTTATTTCCCACGAGTCCAACCGCTGGGGCCCCTATGTCACAAGTAGTTCAGAGATACAGTGCCGTTCGCACCGACCAGCGATCCCCGCACACTATCACACACACGCTAGGGACAATTTATACTTATACCAAGCTGATCAACCTCGAGTTAGGGTTAGTGTTAGGATTTCCTCCCTCACTACAAAGGCGCGCAGGTTTGTATAAATTGTAGCAATGTTATAACATTTTGAGATTTTAAAAATTAAGTCTGCAATTTATCCCATCAGATAAAGCATAAAAAGAAATTTAATTTGACACTAATTCACTTTCATATCTTCAGTATTAAAAAAGTTATGGCCATTTTCATACTCGGAAATGAGCATCTTGTTCCCTGTTGCTTTTGAATTAACACAACAGCTGGATCGAGGACAGTCAAAAGCCCATAACTTCCTAAAAAATTAAGAGAGCTGAATGCAATTTTCAGTTATTATAGGTTGAAGCATTCTGAAACAAATATAAAACATCTTACTTGGATGATCTGAAATTAAAGCATATAATTAGTTCATTACCTAATTGTAGCTAATTACTAAATTGACCGTTGTGACGGAAATAGTAATAAACAACCAAACTGCCTTGAAAATTCAAAAATATGATATTCTCAAGATCAGAACTTTAATATTAGAAACATAGAAAATAGGTGCAGGAGGAGGCCATTCGGCCCTTCGAGCCAGCACCGCATTTCATTGTGATCATGGCTGATCGTCCCCTATCAATAACCCGTGCCTGCCTTCTCCCCATATCCCTTGAATCCACTCGCCCCTAGAGCTCTATCTAACTCTCTCTTAAATCCATCCAGTGATTTGGCCTCCACTCCTACTCATTGCTTCCGGTCTGCCAACCAATCTTCTATCCATGTCAACACCATACCCCCAATACCATGTGTCATAATTTTAGTCACTAGTCTCAGTGCGGGACCTTATCAAAGGCTTTCTGAAAGTCTGGCACCCCCTCATACATTTTACTTATCACATCCTCAAAAAATTCCAGAAGATTAGTCAAGCATGATTTCCTTTTCATAAACCCATGTTGACTTGGACTAATCATTTTACTGCTATCCAAATGCCCCATTATTACCTCTTTAATAATCAGCATCTTTCCCACCACCGAAGTCAGGCTAACTGATCTGTAATTCCCCGTTTTCTCTCTCGCTCCTTCCTTGAAAAGTGGGATAACATTAGCTATCCTCCAATCCAATCCACAAGAGCAGCTTGTAATGGAGCCGACCAGAGAAAAGGCAATTCTGGATTTATTGTTGTCCAATGAACCAGATATGATTAGAGAACTCGAGGTAAAGGAACCGCTCGGAGGTAGTGATCATAACATGATTAGTTTTAATCTGCAATTTGAGAAGGAGAACGTTAAATCGGAAGTGTCAGTGATGCAGTTGAACAAAGGGGACTATGAAGGTATGAGAGGGGAGCTGGCTAGGCTAGACTGGAAAGGGATCCTAGCAGTAATGGCGGTGGAACAGCAATGGCAGGAATTTCTGGGCATAATCCGGAAGACGCAGGATCATTTCATTCCAAAAAGGAAGAAAGATTCTAAGGGGAGTAGGAGGCAACCGTGGCTGACAAGAGACGTTAGGGATAGAATAAAACTAAAAGAAAAGATGTATAACAGCAAAGAGTATCCGGAAGCCAGAGGATTGGGAAACTTTCATAGGACAACAGAAATGAAAATTTCTTTCAGTTCCTCTACCCCCTTAGATCCTCTGTCCTCCAGTACATCTGGGAGATTGTTTGTGTCTTCCTTAGTGAAGACAGATCCGAAGTACCTATTCAACTCTTCTGCAATTTCCTTGTTGCCATAATAATTTCACCCTCTTTTTTCCTTAACATATCTAAAGAAGCTTTTACTGTCCTTCTTTATATTCCAGGTCAACTTCCCTTCATACTTCATCTTTTCAACCCGTATTGCACGTTTTGTTTCCTACCGTTGTCCAATGAAAGTTTCCCAATCATCTGACTTCCGGCTACTCATTGCTGTGTTATACATTTTGTCTTTTAGTTTTATTCTATCGCTAACTTCTCTTGTCAGCCACGGTTGCCTCCTACTCCCCTTAGAATATTATTGTATTATATGCTGTAAGTCCATAACAGATAGGTAAATACATTACAATTTCTAGCAATAGACCAAGTCTTTATGGAGAAACATAGAAACATAGAAAATAGGTGCAGGAGTAGGCCATTTGGCCCTTCGAGCCTGCACCGCCGTTCAATATGATCATGGCTGATCATCCAACTCAGTATCCTGTACCTGCCTTCTCTACATACCTTTAGCCACAAGGTCCACATCTAACACCCTCTTAAATATAGCCAATGAACTGGCCTCAACTACATTCTGTGGCAGAGAATTCCACAGATTCACCACTCCCTTTATCCTTAAAATGTGACCCCTTGTTCTGGACTTCCCCAACATCGGGAATAATCTTCCTGCATCTAGCCTGTCCAAACCCTTAAGAATTTTGTAATTTTCTATAAGATCCCCCCTCAATCTTCTAAATTCTAGCGAGTACAAGCCGAGTCTATCCAGTCTTTCTTCATATGAAAGTCCTGCCATCCCAGGAATCAGTCTAGTAAACCGTATCTGCAC
Source organism: Amblyraja radiata (assembly GCF_010909765.2). Taxonomy (NCBI): domain Eukaryota; kingdom Metazoa; phylum Chordata; class Chondrichthyes; order Rajiformes; family Rajidae; genus Amblyraja; species Amblyraja radiata. Next base: position 2,479,043 of record NC_045995.1, read on the forward strand.
TCCCACTATGGCAAGAATGTCCTTCCTCAGTTCAGAGCCAGTCCTTCCCGCTTCCCACCCGGCGGCGGGAGAACGGTCTTCCCGAACCGCCCGCCGGCAGCGGACCCATTCTCTGGCCGCCAGGCTGACCGGCGGAGGCTCCAACGGGCGGGCAAACACCGCAGCCCCCGGTCCGGAGAAAGTGGCGCTCCTTTTTTTCCCCAAATCATCCCGCGGGTCGGATTGGACCCTCCGCGGGTAGTTAACACCCCCGTTATAAAACAAACAGAATCCCCTCCCCGCGCAATATTTCTCGGCCCCACTCACCGAAACTAGGCCCGGGGCGTCAAGGCATCCCGCCACTGCGCACGCGCGGAGAGACGGCGTCAGTTTGCGTCGCTACCGCGTCACTGGCTTCCCCCAACTGCGCAGACGCGGATGGTCGGGCATTTTTTTTTTTCAAATCATCCCTCGGCCGGAACCAGATTTTCCCGAATTTCGGGTAAATTCCTTCAAAGTAGAAACACTGATTGCGTTCCAATTTTTTTTTCTCGGGATTTATTTTACTCTGGAAAAAGGGGGTGCGACCGCACCCAACGCATCCCCCTTCGGGACAGCAATGGATGGGACTGTTCACAGCGCACTGGAGCAGCGGGTAAGAGAGCGGTGCGGAACGAACTCAGATGATTCAGGACATCCCGCAGGAAAGTGATGAGGAGACAGGGATGTGGAACCAAACTAGAGAGGAGAACCTGATCGGACAACACTAGAGAAGTGGAGCAGATACTGCAGGCGGTTGGGTCGCGGGGAGAAGCAGGAAGTGGAGTCATCCAATGCAGTGGAGTGTGCGGCAACAGTTGGAGGCTCGCGGTCACTACAACCCGCTGGCAGACATAAAATGCTGAAGAAACGGCGGGTGGCAGCATCTATGGAGAGAAGGAATTGGCGACGTTTTGGGTTGAGACCCTTCTTCAGACCTAAGTGGGGGGGACGGGAATGGGAGAGGGGGAGTTGAAGTGCTGAGCAACCGGGCGACCAGGTTGCTTAAGACGGACTAAGCTTGCACTCCCCCCTCCCATTCCCAATCTGTAGCAATGTTACAAAATTTTGAGATTTAAAAAATCAAGTCTGTAATTTATCCCATCAGATAAAGCATAAAAAGAAGTTTAATTTGACACCTAATTCACTTTCATATCTCATGTATTTAAAAAGTTATGGCCATTTTCATACTCGGAAATGAGCATCTTGTTCCCTATTGATTTTCTATGGACATAACAAAAAAGCTGTGATCGTGGACAGTCAAAAGCCCATAACTTTCTTAAAAATTAAGAGAACTGAATGAAATTTTCAGTTATCATAGATTGAACCATTCTGAAACAAATATAAAATAATCTTACTTGGATGACCTGAAATTAAAGCATATCATTAGTTAGTTACCCAAGTGTAGCTAATTGCAAACTTCAATTACTAGATCTAAACATCTATCCGTTTCTTAATAAATGATTAACATTTTTAAATAGCCTAAGTGTGCAAATAATATTCATAAATAATTCACAATAAAACATGATTTTTAAATCTCATTTACATTAATTTATAGGCCAAATGGAAGGAATTTAGTGTTTAATTGCTGTAAATTAAAGTCCATTTTAAATCAGCGTTCTAGTGGGATCCTGTGAACGCGCTGGTTTAGAACGTTCACATTGCGGTAGATTTGTGCCCTCAAATGCCCAGAAAAATACTGCGGGATATAATGGGCCCAAAATGAGCTGCTCGCAATATTAAACTTTGTATAACGGGATCTTAAGAAGTCCTTTTTAATGTAAAAATAATCTACATACCTTCTGTGGTTTGCTCTATGGGACCCTGACGGCTGTCGGTGGTCGCGGGTTTAGAGATTGATTTTTAAACTACTATAACTATTATCCAAGGCCTTTAAAACTAATAATAGCTTTTGCGACGGGGTCTTACAGCGATTTTTCGTTAATAATTAACAAGGCAGAACATCTTCGATTTGAACAGCCTATAGAAAATCGCGTTTTAAACCCGCCCCCGTCTAAACGGCGCCAAAATCGCGCACACCCGCAGCGACAGATTTTCAGCGACGCTTCAGGTAGGCTTTGCAACATACCTACAATCTGACTTTTATGTCCTGAGCCTCCTCCATTGCCAGAGTGAGGTCCAACTCAAATTGGAAGAACAGCACCTCATATTTCGTTTGGGTAGTTTACACCCCAGAGTATGTACAGTGACTTCTCTAATTTTAGTTAGCCCCTGCTTTTCCCTCCTTCCCCTCCCATTTCCTAGTTCTCCCGCAAGTCCTACTGTCTCCTTCTCCTTCCTTTCTTTTTCCCACCCCCCCCCCCCCCTCGACGTCACTGAAGAATGGTCTCGACCCGAACCGTCACGAATTCCTTCTCCCCATAGATGCTACCTCACCCGCTGAGTTTCTCCAGCATCTTTTGTGTACGATTTTTCCAGCATCTGATCTTCTTTCTTAAATACTATAACCCGCTGTTAGTTTCCACAGCAAATATAAACACTGTGGACATATGTCGTTTAGTTTAGAGATACCGCGTGGAAAACAGACTCTTCTGCCTACCGAGTCCACACCGACCAAAACATCACAATCACAATCACAATCACAATAATATTTTATTAGCCAAGTATGTTTTGCAACATACGAGGAATTTCATTTGCCAAGTCAGTCATACAAATATAAGCAACGGAACACCCAACATACATTTTAACATAAACATCCACCAGAGTGACTCCTCCACATTCCTCACAATGATGGAAGGCGAAAAAAAAGATTGCTATCAAAGGAAAGGAGTTGTGGTTCAGCACAATCCATGACACAGACTTGCACATGTGGTCGCAGTAAAGGCCAATTATCAGATGGCAACAACGATGAATCGGCCTGTAGGGAGGAGGTCCAGCTCCTAGCCGCATGGTGCGCTGACAACAACCTGGCCCTTAACTCCACGAAGACCAAAGAGAGCTCATTGTAGACTTCATGAAGTCTAGGGGTGGCACGCACACCCCCATCCACATTAACGGGACGGAGGTGGAACGTGTTTCCAGCTTCATGTTCCTGGGGGTCAACATCTGCGATGACCTCTCTTGGACCCACAATGCCTCAATTCTGGTCAAGAAGGCTCACCAGCGTCTCTTCTTCCTGAGGAGACTAAAGAAGGTCCATCTGTCTCCTCAGATTCTGGTGAAATACTACCGGTGCACCATCGAGAGCATCCTTACCAACTGTATCACAGTATGGTATGGCAACTGCTCTGTCTCCGACCGGAAAGCACTGCAGAGGGTGGTGAAAATTGCCCAACGCATCACCGGTTCCTCACTCCCCTCCATCGAGTCTGTCCAAAGCAAGCGTTGTCTGCGAAGGGCGCTCAGCATCGCCAAGGACTGCTCTCACCCCAATCACAGACTGTTTACCCTCCTACCATCCCGGAGGCGCTACAGGTCTCTCCGTTGCCGGACCAGCAGGTACAGGAACAGCTTCTTCCCTGCGGCTGTTACACTACTCAGCACGGTACCTTGGTGAATACCAATCCAACACCCCCCCCCCCCCCGGACACTCCTCCCACCAGGAAAAAAATACTATGACTATGCACGTAAATAGATTTAATTATTGCTCATATTTATGTCGCTCTTCTAGGGAGATGCTAACTGCATTACGTTGTCTCTGTACTGTACACTGCACAATGACAATAAAGTTGAATCTGAATCTGAATCTGAATCTGAGTTAGTGTTAGTGTCGTTAGTGTTGGTGTAGTTAGTGTTGGTGTTAGTGTAGTTAGTGTAGTTAATGTAGTCAGTGTTGATGTAGTTAGTGCAGCGTTAGGATGCAGTAAGATTGTTCCCGATGTTGGGGAAGTCCAGGACAAGGGGTCGCAGTTTAAGGATAAAGGATAAGGATAGGTTTAAGGATAATGGAGATATCCTTCAGGACCGAGAGGAGAAAAACATTTTTCACACAGAGACTGGTGAATCTCTGGAACTCTCTGCCACAGAAGGTGGTTGAGGCCAGTTCATTGGCTATATTTAAGAGGGGTTTAGATGTGGCCTTTGTGGCTAAAGGGATCAGGGGGTATGGAGAGAAGGCAGGTACCGGATACTGAGTTAAATGATCAGCCATGATCATATTGAATGGCGGTGCAGGCTCGAATGGCCGAATGGCCTACTCCTGCACCTATTTCCTATGTTTCTAAGATGAGGGAATATGGTGAGGCATTGAATGTTTATTTCAATGCAAGGAATCTTGTGGAGAAAGCAGATGAAAGTAGAGACTGGATCGGTGCTTGAGACTATGATGTTGTAACCATTGCGTAAACGTGGCTGTGGGAAAGACACGATCGGCAGCTCAATGTTCTGGGGTGTCAATGTTTCCGACTTGATCTAGAATGTGGCAAAGGATGTGGAGGATGAGGGAGACGGTCGCGGCGGCACTCAGAGATGAGGTGGTCTCAGAAAAAAGAACAGTGCATGCACTCTAATGGGATTGGGTGGAAGGCCACCCAATAGCAAGCAGGATAGAGAGGGACAGATCATGTGGATTGGAGGATAGCTAATGTTATCCCACTTTACAAGAAAGGAGCGAGAGAGAACACGAGGAATTAAAGACCAGTTAGCCTGACTTCGGTGATGGGAAAGATGCTGGAGTAAATTGTTAAAGAGGTAATAATGGGGCATTTGGATATTAGTAAAATGATTAGTCCAAGTCAACATGGATTTATGAAAGGGAAATCATGCTTGACTAATCTGGAATTTTTTGAGGATGTGACAAGTAAAATGGATGAAAGAGTGCCAGCGGATGTAGTGTATCAAAACTTCAGAAAGCCTTTGATAAGGTCACGCACGAGAGACTGGTGACTAAAATTAGAGCACATGGTATTATGGGTAGGGTGTTGACGGATGGAAAATTGGTTTGCAGACCGGAAGCAAAGAGCAGGAGTGAACGGGTCCTTTTCAGAATGGCAGGCAGTGGCGAGTGGAGTGCCGCAAGGCTCGGTGTTGGGGCCGCAACTGTTTGCCATATCTATTAATGACTTGGAAGAGGGAATTGTGAACAACACTAGCAAGTTTGCGGATGACACAAAGCTGGGTGGCAGTGTGAACTGTGAAGAGGATGTTAGGAGGTTGTAGGGTGACCTGGACATATTGAGTGAGTGGCCAGATGCGTGGCAGATGCGGTATAATATAGATAAATGCGAGGTTATCCACTTAGGCGGCAAAAACAAGGGTGCAGATTATAATCTCAATGGGGTTAGGTTAGGTAAGGGGGAAGTGCAGCGAGACCTGGGCGTTCTTGTACACCGGTTACTGAAAGTTGGCTTACAGGTACAGCAGGCAGTGAAGAAAGCTAATGTAATATTGGCCTTCATAACAAGAGGATTTCAGTATAGGAGTAAAGAGGTTCTTCTGTAGTCGTATAGGACAATATTGGAGTACTGTGTACAGTTTTGTTCTCCTAATTTGAGGTAGGACATCCTTGTGATTGACACAGCTTTAAGGTGAGTGGGTAAAGATTAAAGGAGATGTACAGGGCAAGTTTTTGACACATTGGGGGGTGTAGGGAAGTTGCAAATATCTTTGTGAATGCTCCCACAATCTCCTCTTTTGCCTCTCCCAATAACCTGGGATAGATCCCAACAGATGGTGTGGTAAATTGGATTAGTAAGCAAGCATATGATGCTAAGATACGTGGTGTTGTGGATAATGAAGTACATTTTCAAAGTCTACAGAAAGATTTAGGCCATTTGGAAGAGTGGGATGAAAGATGGCAGATGGAGTTTAATGATGATAAGTGTGCGGTGCTACATCTTGGCAGGACAAATCAAAATAGGACGTACATGGTAAATGGTAGCGAATTGAGCAATGCAGTTGAACAGAGGGATTTAGGAATAACTGTGCATAGTTCCCTGAAGGTTGAATCTCATGTAGATAGGGTGGTAAAGAAAGCTTTTGGTGTGCTGGCCTTTATAAATCAGAGCATTGAGTATAGAGGTTGGGATGTAATGTTAAAATTCTACAAGGCACTGGTGAGGCCAATTCTGGAGTATGGTGCACACGTTTGGTCGCCTAATTACAGCAAGGATGTCAACAAAATAAAGAGAGTTCAGAGGAGATTTACTAGAATGTTGCCTGGGTTTCAGCAACTGTTACAGAGAAAGGTTGAACAAGTTAGGTCTTTATTCTTTGGAGCGCAGAAGGTTAAGGAGGGACTTCATAGCGGTCTTTAAAATGATGAGAGGGATAGACAGAGTTGACGTTGATAAGCTTTTCCCATTGAGAGTAGGGAAGATTCAAACAAGAGGAGATGACTTGAGACTTAAGGTACAGAAGTTTAGGGGTAACATGAGGGGGAACTTCTTTACTCAGAGAGTGGTAGCTGTGTGGAATGAGCTTCAAGTGGAAGTGGAGGAGGCAGGTTCGATTATATCATTAAAAAATAAATTGGGTAGGTATATGGACGGGAAAGGAATGGAGGGTTATGGTCTGATTGCAGGTAGATGTGACTAGGGGAAAATAAGTGTTCGGCATTGACTTGAAGGGCCGAGATGGCCTGTTTTCCGTGCTGTAATTGTTATATGGTTATATGGTATTGACTGGAGTTTAGAAGGATGAGGGGTTTTGTTATAGAAACATATACAATTATAAAAAGGACTGGACAAGCTAGATACAGGAAAAATGTTGGGCGAGTCCAGAACCAAGGGCCACAGTCTTAGAATATAGGGGAGGTAATTTATGACTGAGGTGAGTAAAAACGTTTTCACTGAGAGAGTTGTGAATTCATGAAATTCCCTGCCACAGAGGGCAGTGGAGGCAAGTCACTGGATGAATTTAGATAAAGTCAATGGAGAGAGTTAGATAGAGCTCTAGGGGCTGGTGGAGTCATCCTGCACCTATTTTTCTATGTTTCTAAACGTAGGCAGATTACTGATACATGTCAAACCGACAAGGTTGTTGTAGTGGGTGACTTTAAAGGGCCTGTCGCATTTTAGGCGACAGCCTGAAAATAAGTTGTCGCGTCGTGGTCGGGTCGTGACGTGTGGTGACACGTACAGTGACGCGCGGTGTCTCACTGCCGCCCCAGGATTTGGAAAGTTAAAAATCCTCATGCGTCATCGTGCGTCACCCTGCGTCACCATACATCGCCATGCGTCACAATGTGACAACGATGCGTCATGATGCGTCGCGGCGTGTCACGATGTGTCACGAAGCGCCATTCGGGTATATAGTGCGCGGACTTTCAAAATGTTTTCACTTGCAACGGAAAAGAACTGAAAATGGCACCCAAGAGAAGCAGGGCTCACCAGAAGAACAAAACACAACTAAAAGCAGCCATGCAGGATAAGACCCAGGTTCAGCAGATTGAGATCCAGGTGGAGGAGGCTCCTGCTCCTGCTCCTGTTCTGCTGCAGTTGCTAGATCTGTGTAGATTGGGATTTAGATTTTGGTGAGGATACTGATGCCTCAGCTGAGCCATTTGGGATCAAGAAGAAGAGGCTGATAGTAACCAAGCCATGTGATTTTAGCAGGGAACAAGAGGAGGACCTGGTAGATCAGGCCAACCAAGAACTGTATGACAAAAACAACAGACATTGCAAGAGTAAAGAGCGAAGGCACATGTTGCTTGAGACCAATGTGAATGGGATCCATGACTGCATGTAAGTACTCACTTACTTTGTTGTTTGTCTGCATTTCTCTCATTATAATAACACTTCCAATTAAAATTAAAATTTGTTCCACACTGATCTTCATTCATCCTATGTTTTCACAGACGACCAATTTTGCCAATGGTTTAAAAGCCAGAGGACAAGGTACGGCAAGCGATCGCACAGTTTGCACAAGTCTGGCTATGCCAGTCAATTTGTTACCGAGAGGCAGAAGTGGATAGTCGAAAAATGTGGTTTTATCATTCGAGTGGAGATGAAGCAAAGCACCAAGAAGGTGAATAGAAAAAAATATGTTGTCATTGGTAATTTGATTGTCATCTTGCTTGCCCCGTCCTATTGGTCATTGTGAGATGCAAATGTGAGTGCTCACAATCACGATGCCAGAGGCAAAGTCGTGGAAACAAGGAACTCCTTTATTTACGAGTCTGCAGCCCCCGGGTGTCTCTCCAACCGAGACACACCAACGTTGGGAAAGTAGCTTTCTTTTATCCACATCAATTTACAATTGTCACACCCTTAACTCCTCCCCTTCGGGCTCCTTCCAATCAGAGCACTGAGGTTCTCATTCCCACCAGAACGTCCAGTAATGCCTTTCAACGTCAAGGGAACCTCCCACATCATACATCGCATGTGCATTTAAATGAGACATTTTGTCATGATGGGTGTTGTCGTAATATTCATGTATCTTATTAAGCATGCTCAATACAGAGTATCTCCTGCCCTTTCCCCCAGTTCTCTTAAAGGTTTCTGCCGGACTGGTTATCTTATAATTCCCAACCTTGAGATGTCACCACTTGTTCTTCTGCTGTTACTAATCTAGCCGAGCTCTGTCGGGTGTTCGTGCTGAGAGTTTACTATTATTCTACTTCAGCTATTCCTCAGGGTTTCTTTAGTCTAAATCAATTATCCCTATTAACCCTTTCCTTACAATCCACCCTTTTATTCTTTGCTACGCAACTTTTGATTTATACACTTTTTTCCTTTCCTAGTGCTAGCAGCAGACTCTTCGCCTCCCTATCCTCCTCTCGCTGGTCATACTGAGTTCTGAAGGCCATCATGGCGGCGCTGTTCTTTGTCAGGGCTGTCTCTATCAATCGCTGAGCCAATCCCCGTACGCAGGGAATGATACAACATCCGAATAGACACAGCAACCTCATCATAACTACCACTGATGTTAGGGCTGATGTGAAGATGTGCTTCCATTTCTCAAACCGGGAGTCTAGAAACCCGGTCCAGGAGATGTCTACTGCAGAGTTCTCGGCCAATTCGATAGACAGGGAGGTGAGACCTGCTAGGGCTCTTGACACTGACCCATCCGGAGCAGTGTTGTTGGGGATGAAGGTGCAACATTGTTCCCCAAACATTACACACACACCTCCCTTCTCAGCCGTTAGCATGTCCAAGGCCATGCGATTTTGCCAGGCCATTAGGCTGGTAGCTGTCAGTTGTTCCGCTAATCCTTCAACTGCATCTCGAGTGTAATTTATAAAGCGTTGTTGATTGTAGTATAGGTAGTTGATCCAGTCCACATTTTTACTTACAGTGACTACCATCATTAGCACAAGTGCCAAGCACTGCATTTTATCTCTTATTTCAATCGCTCTTTCTCAAAGATCAGAGTCAGTGGTTTCTTTCCCTGTCTTACTGTCCACTCCTCCTCAGCCGGAGGTTCCATCGGTCCCTTTATTCGCACTGCGTGTGTCCACCCGTTTTCCTTTGTCCGCACTGCTGTTTCCGTGGTCAATAGTACCAAATATGGACCAGTCCAACGGGGTTGCAACTTTTCTTCCTTCCACGATTTTACAAGATCCCAGTCCCCCGCTTTCACAGAATGGATTGGAAAGTCGAAATGGGGACTCTGTGCCAGCAGCCCCTTGGTTTTTAATTCTGTAATAGAACGAGATACTGCCAGTAAAAAGTTCCTTAAGAAAACATCACTACCCTCTATGGTGGGTATTCCTTCTATCTTTCCCAAATAATAAATACCTAACTTGTTCAACCTTTCTCTGTATCTTAGTTGCTGAAACCCAGTCCACATTCTAATTGATCTCCTCTGTATTCTCTCTATTTTGTTGGCCTTTTTCCTATAGTTATGCCTACCAAAATTATACACCATACGCCACAAGTGACCTCACCAATACCTTGTACAATTTAACATTACAACCCAACTTCTATACACAATGCTCTGATTTATAAAGGCCAACACACCAAAATCTTTCTTTACCATCCTATATACATGAGTTTCCACCTTCAGGGAACTATGCACAGTTATTCCTAGATCCCTCTGTTCAACTTCATTCCTCAATTCACAATAATTTACCATGTACGTCCAATTTTGATTTGTCTTGCCAAGATGTATCACCTCACACTTATCAACATTAAACCCATCTGTTATGTTTCAAGCCACGCTACCAAATGACCTAAATCTCTCTGTACACTTTTAAAATTAACTTCATTATTCACACCACCTATTTTAGTATCATCTACATACTTATTAATCTATTTTACCACACTAACATCCAGATTATTGATCCACATGACAAACAACAGTGGGCCCAACACACATCCCCGAGGTACCCCTCTAGTCACTGACCTCCAACCTGACAAATATCCATCCACCATTGCTCTCTGACATCTCCCATACAGCCACTTTTTAATCCGTCTTGCTATTCCTTACTAACCCTTTCTTAACCAACCTTATTTCCTTATTGAACCTTGTCAAAGGCCTTACTGAAGTTCATCTAGACAACATCCACCACTTTAACCTCATCAATTTCCCTAATAACCTTTTCAAAAAAATTCAAGATTAGGCAAACATCACAATCACAAATCCATGCTAATTCTTCCTAATCCTACCCTATTTATCCAAATTCCTATATATATTGTCTTTAGTATCCTTTCCATTATTTTTCCCACCACTGATGTCAAACAACGTTCATGTTAAACTCTACTCTTTTCTCACATCTTTGTCCTCCTGTTCACTTACCTCAGGGCTATTAACTATTCGTACCTGCGGGACAGCCCTCATGTAATTATTGAAATTGTACTAGGTATATCAACCTTCTAAACGAACATCGGTCGGCGGTTTAGAAAACTCATACATACACCTTGTCTTCAGGTTTAAAGGGTCCTTCCTCCTGGTCCACGTCCAACAGCTTTTACTTTGCCTGTTCATAAATAGACTTGTATATCATAATTAACTGTTTCATATACTTTTAAAATTCTATCTTTAACTGTTCCAAACCTCTCCATTGTGCACCTGCTGGTTAGTTTGCATGCAACATCTCTTCAGTGCCAATGGCAGGGCATCGATTCGATTCAACTTTGTAATTACACAAATCTTATTTATATTAACCTTCAATGTTCCATTTATTCTTTCCACCATGCATGTGACTGCAGGTGTTACACGCCCAAATGTGTATTTTACTCTAAGGGCCTTTATCGCCAACTTGGCTACTCCCTAAATGAGAACAATCCGTTGTCAAAGCTGATTTCTGTAGGTCTACCAAACCTCTTAATTACCTTATTCATCATAAACGACACTACAGTGCTCATACCTAAATCGATTCAGACTTACCCTAGACATAACAACAGCTTATCATCTTCCAGATGCTGTTCTGGCTGCATCGTCTGCACTTTAATTTACCTTCTTTGACATGTACTGCTAACTTCTGGTCTCCATTTCACCGTACAATTTCAACATATTTTCCAATCTAGTCTGAACTATATCCTGCCTTTCCCAAGGTCATCATCCTCTGTCCTACATTCTGAAGTATTTTTTTTATCTCTCTCTCTCTCTTACATTGCTTTCCACTTGTGGAACAAACGAACAATTCATCCACATCATCAAATACTTTCTAAGGGTATACCTTCCAACTCTGCCTTTATCATCGAATTAAAACATGGGGCTAGTATTCAAAACCCTACCTAATCCTAGCCTTGCTTGACATCCTCCTTTAAATCCCTTTCTCTCTTGGGGACCTCAGTCCTGTTAGGGCTTATATCCAGATTAATTTCACTCCTGATAAGACTTTTAGAGGAAACGTTCCCCAAAGACATTTATTATTGGCATGTAATTCTCTGGCCCTGCTTGGTTTTGTCATAGGACTCACTTGTGTCAGTTCATCGCATATTTCAGTCCTTTCAACCAGGTCCGTTGTTTATTGACAACATTGTCTTTCTTTTTCCAGCTTTCTTTTTAAGCTTTTCCTGCTGGTTTCCAAGTCTTTTTCCTATCTTTGCGATATTCCTCGACCGCAGAGACCAACTGTTTGCTGAATCCGGGGTGGGAAATTAATGACAATCCCACCACCTCCTTCAATCTGCTTGACTTTAAGAAGAATGACATCCACCACAGTAGTTCATAATATAATGTTCATCAACTGGTTGCCTTCTATTTCTTGTTCATTTTCAACTCTCCACCTTTTCAGCTGGTTTTCCAGATAGGCTACATTATTTGCCTCTCCTTGTTCCTTGGGGTTCACCTTAAGTGGGTAACATTGTCTGAGGGCCTGCCATACCCTCTGCCTGACTGTGTCAAACAGTATGTCATTGCTTATTACATTGTTCGCATGAGAATATACCATCCATCTTCAGTAGTTCTGTCACTTTAGTGGTTCCTATCACTTTTACCAACATTGCCTTCAAATCTTCCATGGTCAATAATCGTCCCACGTTCTCCTCCTCCAAAGCCCTAATCCATTTCATCCCCCATCAGGGATATAGGGTGAGGTCTTTTTTTTTTAGCCCTCTCAGTTTATGGGTGCCCCAAGGGATAATCTGTGTCTGTCCTTCTCTTTTCTCGTTAAATCAGTCTCATCACTTTATCCCTATGCTTCTCACTTTAATCCTTTCTGGTATGCCTTCTTTCTTATTCTAAACTCAATTTCTTGCTTCTCAAATATTCTAGCCTCCTTGCAAATTCATTCACCTTTCTTTTTATATCTTCCACTGACTCCTCCTGCTTTATTACTTTCACACCTGTCGTTTCCTACTTCTGTTATCTCCTAACTGCCTCTCTCTCCTTTCTTTCTAAACTTGAATGTTTACCATAAAACAACAAACCATAAAAGCTGGTCATGTTTCCTCAATTAACTTATTTCCAATTATTTCAATCCATATTCACCACTATTTTAAATGTCCAATTCCTAGCACTAGTAACAATTTTCCAAATTAACTTTACTGACAAGAAATCTAAAAGAACCTCAGAAAAACCAAAAGCTGATTTTACAACTTCCCCTTTTAGTTTACGAGGATACAAACAGTTAATCGTTATCTTGCAGCTGTTCGTAACCTTCCCCCATTGCTTGCAATTTATTTAAAGAAACCTACAGTGGAAATTTTTGATTCTGCTGTGGGTGGTCGTCTGTGTTCAACTCTATAATTAGTTGTGTTCAATTTTTTTAATTTACTAACCTTTACAATGTGGTCTACAAATGCAATAAACAAAATAATTATCACATATATAAACCTCCCCTTTCATTCCAAACCGATTTTTACACACAAATCACATTCGTTCCATTCTTACTTCAAATAAATTATTCAATTTAACAGAATCTAATCATTTTTGTCTTTTCCAATTCCTGGGTTTTTCCCTGCCTCCAACGGCTCAGCATTCACCCCAACGGACTATCAGGCGGAATGCGGGGATTGGGCTAACAGCCCTTCCCCTCCCTTTTTCTTAACACCGTGTTTAACATCGTGTTTATCATACCTGCCTTGCCCGTACAGATCCTTGAACTCTTGAGGGCGGTAACCACAAGGACTTACCCCAATCGCCCACGAAGTACTTAATAGTCATTTTCCTTCCTGGGTCCCGTGCACAGGAATTGCTCGATTGATCCCTTCCTTTACTCCTGATTCCCTCTTGTTTCCAGAGTCTCTTGTCCGGATATCACTCGCTCAAACGGCTGACGGCAAGCTAGGAGTCTGAGACCGCTGAACTCAGCGGGGTGCACCGTCCCTTCTTCCGTATACTCCCGCCAGCCGTCCGGAGTGGGATCCCGGAACCGAGCCCCCAAGCTTGTGAGATGCAAATGTGAGTGCTCACAATCACGATGTCAGAGACAAAGTCGTGGAAACAAGGAACTCCTTTATTTACGAGTCTGCAGCTCCCGGGTGTCTCTCCAACCGAGACACACCGACGTTGGGAAAGTCTCTTTTATCCACATCATTTCACAATTGTCACACCCTTAGCTCCTCCCCTTCGGGCTCCTTCCAATCAGAGCACTGAGGTTCTCATTCCCACCAGAACGTCCCGTAACGCCATTCGACGTCAAGGGAACCTCCCACATAATACATCGCATGTGCATTTAAATGAGACATTTTGTCACGATGGGTGTTGTCGTAATATTCATGTATCTTATTAAGCATGTGCAGTACAGAGTATCTCCTGCCCTTTCCTTCAGTTCTCTTAAAGGTTTCTGCCGGATTGGTTATCTTATAATTCCCAACCTTGAGATGTCACCACTTGTTCTTCTGCTGTTACTAATCTAGCCGAGCTCTGTCGGGTGTTCGTGCTGAGAGTTTGCTATTATTCTACTTCAGCTATTCCTCAGGGTTTCTTTAGTCTAAATCAATTACCCCCATTAACCCTTTCCTCACAGTTATGAACATTTGTGATACACATTTATTTTCTTCCAGTTTAACAAGGAGAAACCACAGCGTTCCATCTCCAGTGAGGATGAGCTTGTTCCACTTGAGGGACCCTCTGGATCCACCAGTCAGGAGCACAGCCAGAAAAAGCAGACCATTGCCATCCCCAAGTCAGTGGCAGATGATCAAACAAGTCATCGGGAGATGATCAAACAAGTAAGTGCTTTTGGGTGAATTATCAGCAGATTTCTTATTTAATCCAACCGTCCAACCATTTTCCTCCATCGGTTGCCAAATATTACGTAACAAGATCGTATTCTTTTGTTGCAGATCGTGCAACAGGCAAAGGCGACAACAGACACCATCAACACCATGGCACAGCCAAAGACACCACACCAGAGGATGGTTGATGCCTTCTCAGCGTTCTTGACAGAAGACATGCTCCACATTCCTGAAAGCGAATGGGCTCGCTACTCCATGGAGGCCTTTGCCTTGGCAAGGGACCACATATTCCCTCAGCCGGTAAAATCTCTTAATCAAAGTTTGTGGAATTTATAAAACGTTTGACTTTAATAATGTTTTGTATGAATTATTCACTATCAATTCATTCGTGTTGCAGAGTCTGATGCAGCACATGGCATTCATGGGTCACTCACAAATAGGGATGATGGCACCACAGCATGCTCACCAGGTATAATGTGACATCTTTTCTGAATCTGACTCAAGATTATCTGTGACACGCAGCTTGTCAAAGGTTGTGATTTATTGTATATGATTTATTTGCCTCCCAATTCATATTGATAGGTTTATGTGTTTTATCTACAGGCAATGATGGGACCACGGCACACGGTATACCCACCGATAGCAAGCGCACCCAACATCAGGGCACCCAGCTCAACGCCACACCAGACTTCCATGGACAGAACCTGGCAGCTTCAAGAACAGCCTATTAGGGGATCCCAGCTGGACCCCAGGAATACAACAGCCTGGATACACTCACACCCACAGCATTTCCAGCCAGATTAGAGAGTCTGAATCACTCTGATTATTTGGTTGACGATAGCCAGGGGCAAAGTGCCCACAAAGAATGATGTTCTTTCAAATGTTGTACAAAAATAAAAATATTTTGCTGACGTGTCGTTTATTAAATTTTTTTGCTTAAGTATGATGTTATTTTTGTTTCGTTATCTTTCTTGTTATATAATTTGTTGTTTTTTTAATATGATGTTACTTTTTGGCTTACGTTAAATAAACAATTTATTTAAAAAAAAGTTATTAGTCTTTATATTTATTGCAGATAAGTTCATTTCCAATGTGATTATTTTACTTCAGTGTAACCTTTTGCTGTTGTGAAAAAAGCTGTTTGTTCGACGATCAATAACATTCTTGACATTTTTATGAACATTTGATGGTCTTCTCATTTCTCAGTATTGTTAATCATGGAATCAATTTCACACATATAAATCATTTATTTATATCAATAAAACACACACAAAAAACATTGAACTGCTTGAAATGCAAAACTTGTCATATAATGTCAAATAACGTGGTAAATAAAAGATAAACAGATACAAGCATTTCACTGCTTTTAAGTTCATAGCATTTGTATGAAAATTTGATGTGTGATGATCTTCTCACTTGTCAGTATCATGTGGACGTTCGTTGATGTCGCTGGTGCTGTGACGTCGCAGTTGCTGTTCTATGCTGTCGTATGCTGTTGCATGCCGTCCTATGGTGACGCATGGTGACACGGAGTGTCGTACCTTGACGCGGCTTTTTCGTATCCTGTTGTACTACTTGACAGTTTTTAAGCGACATCGGGTGTCAGTCACTGACGCCCGTCGTCGCCCATAAAATCGCAAAGTGGGACACGCCCTTTACTCCCCCAAAATTGACTGGGACTTGCTCGGTGCTAAACGCTTAGACGGGGCAGAATTTACCAGGAGGGTTTCTTGGCACACTCTTGTTGGTAGACTAATCCGAGAATGGAAATGATTGGGAGGTGATCATTCGACAAGGTGACTGGCGTTTCATTGGAAGGGCATTTTGGGAATAGTGATCACAACTCCATCAACATAATTGTATAAGGGGTAAGAGTGTTGTAAAAACAAGCCTGAAGGTTTCGTGTCTCAATGCAAGGAGCATTTTTAATAAGGTGGATGAGTTGAATGTGCAGACAGTTATTAATGAATATGATATAGTTGGGATAACGGAGACATGGCTCCAGGTGACCAAGGCTGGGAGCTGAACATCCAGGGATATTCAATATTCAGAGGGATAAACAGAAAGGAAAAGGAGGTGGGGCAGTGTTGCTGGTTAGAGAGGAGATTAACGCAATAGAAAAGAAGGACATTAGCTTGGAGGAAGTGGAATCGATATGGGTAAAGCTGCGAAACACTAAGGGGCAGAAAATGCTAGTGGGAGTTGTGTACAGGCCACCTAACAGTAGTAGTGGAGTTGGGAATGACATCAAACAGGAAATTAGAAATGCGTGCAACAAAGGTACAACAGTTATAATGGGTGACTTCAATCTACATATAGATTGGGTGAATCAAGTAGGCAGGGGTGCTGAGGAAGAGGATTTCTTGGAATGTATGCGGGATAGTTTTCTAAACCAACATGTAGAGGAACTAACGAGAGAGCAGGCTATTCTAGACTGGGTATTGTGTAATGAGGAAGGGTTAGTTAACCCTAACCCTAACCCACTTAACATCACCGCCGGACCGGGGCACCCCGAACATGGCCGCCGCAACGCACCCGACTCATCTCGTCGCCCTACCGGGCTGGCCGAACCGCGGCGCCTCACCGACCATCCGCCCAACGGGACCTCCCATGGATCGCCCGCGGACCCCGACTCTACTGCCCATGGACTCCTACCATCGGGTCCGCCGACCCTCGCCACGGCACCTCCCTCCAGCAACCCACAGCCGTCGTCTTACCTGGAGCCTGGACTCTGCACTGGGCCTGAAGCCTCCACGCTGCTAACTCCCACTCTCCTGGGTTTGACTCCACTGGGTCCTAGTGCCAGTCTGGCCAGCCTGGTTAACCTCATTGGCAGTTCCACTGAATCTTCCCCATCCCCCTCTAACTATGTGCCCTGCTCCTCCCCACCCACACCACAGCCCTCTCACCCCCCATCCCCCTGACCACCCCCACCCCCCCCACCACTCATCACCCCGCCCATCACACATTGCCCCGTCCCCAGTCCACCCACCTGCCTTCCTCCGGCCCCAACCCCCATCCCTGCCGGGTGTTCACCATCCCCCCCGACCTCCCCCTCTCCGACACCGAACGGTCTGTCCTCAGCAGAGGTCTTACCTTTGTCCCCCTCCGTCCCCACCTCAATGAATTCTGCGCCCACCACGATTTGGAGCTCTTCTACCGTCGCATCCGCCTCACAGCGTTCTTACATGGGAAGGAGTCCTCGCCCCCCATTGATGACCCATTTTCCCGTCTCCAACGCACCCCCTCCTCGTGGAATCCCCCTCGTGGCCCTCCGGCTTTAGAACTCTTTATCCAAAACTGCCGTCGCGACATCAACCGCCTCAACTTCTCCACTCCCCTGTCTCACCCCAATCTACCCCCCCCCCCGAACGTACTGCCATCGAATCACACCGCAACAACCCGGATTAGATTTTCAAACCAGCCGACAAGGGAGGTGCCGTGGTAGTCTGGCGCGTCGATCTCTATAAAGCTGAGGCCACGCGCCAACTCTCGGACACCTCCTCCTACTTACCCCTGGACCATGACCCCACTGACGAGCACCAGTCCACCATCTCTAGCACCATCACCGACTTCATCAACTCCCACGCCCTGCCCGACCGAGCATCCAACCTCATCGTCCCCCAGCCCCGCACGGCCCGATTTTACCTTCTCCCCAAAATCCACAAACCTGACTGTCCTGGTAGACCTATTGTCTCTGCCTGTTCGTGCCCCATCGAACACATTTCCACATACCTTGACTCCATCATGTCCCCCTTTGTTAAATCCCTCCCTACCTATGTTCAAGACACCTCAGACACTCTCCGTCGTCTCCGCGCACTCCATTCTCTAGGCCGTCAACCCCTCATCTTCACCATGGACGTCCAGTCACTCTACACCTCCATCCCCCACCAGGATGGTCTCAAAGCCCTCCGGTTCTTCCTCGACCAGAGAAGCAACCTATACCCGGCCACTGATACTCACCTCCGCCTAGCGGAGTTGGTCCTTACCCTCAATAACTTCACGTTTGACCCCTCCCATTTCTTCCAAGTACAAGGCGTAGCTATGGGCACGCGCATGGGCCCCAGCTATGCCTGCCTCTTTTCGGGTATGTCGAACAACCCTTGTTCGAGACGTACCAGGGCCCCATCCCCGACCTCTACCTCCGTTACATTGACGACTGCTTTGGTGCCACCTCCTGCGCCCACACACAACTGACTGACTTCATCCGCTTCACCACTAACTTCCATCCGGCACTCAAATACACCTGGACCATTTCCGACACTTCCCTACCATTCCTTGACCTCACTATCTCCATCGCAGGTGATAGACTTCTGACCGACATCCACTATAAACCTACTGACTCCCATGGCTATCTGGACTACACTTCTTCCCACCCTGCTTCCTGTAAGGACTCCGTCCCCTACTCCCAATTCCTCCGTCAACGCCGCATCTGCTCTCAGGACGAGGCGGTCCACACCAGGGCATCTGAAATGTCCTCATTCTTCAGGGAACGGGGGTTCCCCTCCTCCACAATAGATGAGGCTCGCACCACGGTCTCTTCGATAGCCCGCAACACTGCTCTCTCTCCCCATCCCCCGCACTCGCAACAAGGGCAGAGTCCCCCTAGTCCTCACCTTTCACCCCACCAGCCGTCACATACAACAAGTAATCCTCCGTCAGTTTCGCCACCTCCAACGTGACCCCACGACTCGCCACACCTTCCTATCTCCCCCTATGTCTGCCTTCCGCAATGACCGCTCCCTCCGTAACTCCCTTGTCAATTCTTCCCGTAGCACCACCCCCCCTCGGGCACTTTCCGTTGCAACCGCAAGAGATGCAACACTTGTCCCTTTACCTCCCCCCTCGACTCCATTCAAGGACCCAAGCAGTTGTTCCAGGTGCGACAGAGGTTCACCTGCATCTCCTCCAACCTCATCTATTGCATCCGCTGCTCTAGATGTCAGTTGATCTACATCGGTGAGACCAAGCGGAGGCTGGGCGATCGTTTCGCCGAACACCGCTGCTCGGTCCGCAATAACTAAGCTGACCTCCCGATGGCTCAGTACTTCAACTCCCCCTTCCATTCCCCATCCGACCTCTCTGTCCTGGGACTCATCCATGGCCAGAGCGAGCAACGCCGGAAATTGGAGGAACGGCACCTCATGTCTGCATCCTGCGGGCATGAACATTGAATTCTCACAATTTTGTTAGCCCTTGCTGTCTGATCCCCTTCCCCAGCCCTCGGGCTGCCTCTTCCCATCCCTTAGCCCTCGGGCACCTCCTCCTCCTTTTCCCTTTCTTCTCCCCGCCAACCCCCATCAGTCTGAAGAAGGGTTTCGGCCCGAAACGTTGCCTATTTCCTTCGCTCCATAGATGCTGCTGCACCCGCTGAGTTTCTCCAGCATTTTTGTGTACCTAGGGTTAGTTAGCAGTCATGTTTTGCGTGGCCCCTTGGGCAAGAATGACGATAATATAGTTGAGTTCTTCATTACGATGGAGAGTGACATAGTTAATTCGGAAACAAGGGTTCTGAACTTAAAGAAAGATAACTTTGAGGGTAAGAGACGTGAATTGGCCAAGATAGACTGGCAATTGATTCTTAAAGGGTTGACGGTGGATATGCAATGGAAGGCATTTAAAGAGCGCATGGGTGAACTCCAGCAATTGTTCATCCCAGTTTGGCAAAATAATAAATCGCATACGGTAGTGCATCCGTGGATAACAAGGGAAATCAGGGATAGTATCAAAACAAAAGATGAAGCATACAAATCAGCCAGAAAAAAAGCAGCCTACCAGAGGACTGGGAGAAATTCAGTCCAGCAGAGGAGGACAAAGGGCTTAATTAGGAAAAGGAAAATAGATTATGCAAGAAAACTGACAGGGAACATAAAAATTGACTGCAAAAGATTTTATAGAGACCTGACTAACGCTCTCTTGAAAGTACCCAGGGAGCCGGCCTCCACCGCCCTCAGAGGCAGAGTCAAAACTCACCGTGTAAAAAAGTGTTTCCTCATCACGGTTCTAAATGGCTCACTTCTTATTCTTAAACTGAGGCCCGTGGTTCCGGACACCCAAAACACTTAATAATTTTATATGTTTCAAGAATATTCCCTCATCTTTCTAAATTACACAGTATTAGCCTAGCCACTCCATTCTCTCAGCCTATGACAGTCCCGCCACCATGGGAATTAACGCTGCACTCCCTCAATAACAAGAATGACCTTCCTCAAATTTTTCTGCACCTGCATGCCTACTTTCAATGACTGGTGTACCATGACACCCAGGTCTCGTTGCATCTCCCCTTTTCCTAATTTGCCACCATTCAGATAATAGTCTACTCTCCAGTTTTTGCCACCAAAGTGGATAACCTCATATTTATCCACATTATACTGCATCTGCCATGCATTTGCCCACTCACCCAGCCCATCCAAGTCACCTTGCAACCTGCTAGCATCCTCCTCACAGCTAACACTGCCCCCACAGTTTCGTGTCATCCACCAACTTGGAGAGGTTGCATTCAATTCCCTCGTCCAAATCATTAATATATATTGTAAATAGCTGGGGTCCCAGCACTGAACCTTGCGGTACCCCACTAGTCACTGCCTGCCATTCTGAAAAGGACCCGTTTACTCCTACTCTTTGCTTCCTGTCTGCCAGCCAGTTCTCTATCCACATCAATACTGAACCCCCAATGCCGTGTGCTTTAAGTTTGTATACTAATCTCTTATGTGGGACCTTGTCGAAAGCTTTCTGAAAGTCCAGATAAACCAAATCCACTGGTTCTCCCTTATCCACTCTACTAGTTACATCCACGAAAAATTCTATACGATTCGTCAGACATGATTTACCTTTCATAAGGATCTAGACACTTTAGTGAGACACTTTAGTGGATATGACATGGACATCACACGCCGCAGCACTCGTGAGTAAGGCAAGGCAGCGCCTTTACCACCTCAGGCAATTGAGGAAATTCCGAGTGTCTCCGAGGATCCTCCAGTGCATCTACTCAGCGGCTGTGGAAAGCATCTTGTCCGGAAATATTACCATCTGGTTTGGGAATTGCTCTGCCCAGGACAAGAAGGCTCTGCAGAGAGTAGTGCGTTCGGCCGAACGCACCATCGGAAGTTCACTCGCCCCCCTGCAGGAACTATACATCAGGAGGTGCAACTCCAGAGCGAATAAAATCACGGGAGACCCCTTCCACCCCTGCAACGGACTGTTCCAGCTGCTACGGTCAGGCAGATCATTAATATATATTGTAAATAGCTGGGGTCCCAGCACTGAACCTTGCGGTACCCCACTAGTCACTGCCTGCCATTCTGAAAAGGACCCATTTACTCCAACTCTTTGCTTCCTGTCTGCCACCACTTCTCTATCCACATCAATACTGAATCCCCAATACCGCGTGCTTTAAGTTTGTTTACTAACCAGGTCCAGGTACACTACACCCACTGGCTCTCCCTTGTCCATTTTTCCTAGTTACATCCTCAAAAAATCTAGAAGTTTATTTATTTTAATTTTAATTTTATTTTATTTATTAGAAGTAAGTACAATACAGTGGTACCTTTTTTCAGATGCCAAATATATGTTGACATGTTACATTCTATGTACAACTTCATTTTTTTGTTTTTTTAAGAAACGAGAGAGAGAAAGATAATAGAGAGTAGAAGAACGTGTATTGTGTGTAAAAAGAGAAAGAGAGAGAGTGAGGAAGAAAAGTAAGAAAGGAAAAAGTGCAAGAGAGAGAATAGCAAATAGGAGATAGGAGATGGGTTTTTATATTGTTGACCATCTTTCACCCAGACCTGAAACAGTTGGTTTTTACGATTCTGTTGCACCACATGAATCCAAGAAGTCAATAAATGGCGACCAACTCGTTAAGAATTGGTCTGGTATATCTATTAGGAGGAGTCGCATTTCTTCAAGTGCTGTGTCCAACATATTTATAATCCACATTTTGAGCGTTGGTATGGTTGTATTTTTCCAAAATTTGAGTATATGTTTTTATGCTATTATTAACCCATAATTTTAAAATGAATTTTGAAATGTGTTTAATTTGTTCCCGTCTCCCGTTACTCCAAGTAATATCATTTCAGTATTAGGCTCCATTTTTGTCGAATAATTTTGTGAATATATCAAAAATATCACACCAAAATTTATAAATTTATGCAGGAAACAAAAGAGTGTGTGATATTGGCATTTTGAGATAGACATTAGTCACAAATGGGAGAAATAGTTGGATACAATTTATTCAGTCTAGTTCTTGAATAATCTAGTCTATGTAGAATTTTACATTAATCGAACATTTATGTATATATATCAAATACTTTTCCCATGTTTCTTTCGCGATTTTTATCATTAATTCTCGTTCCCAGTCTTCTCTAAGTGCCTCTGTTGATGGTAGTTCTCTATTTAAAATACTATTATATAGATATGATATTAATTTTTGTGATTCAGCCTTAATATTCATTGCTTCTTCCAGTGGGTCTAAAATTATAGTTTGATGTCTTTGTATATATTTCTTCATAAAATCGCAGATCTGGAGATATTTAAAGTATTGGTTGTCATTCAGCTTAAATTTTAATTTTAATTGTTGGAATGATAACAGATTTCCCATTTCATACATGTCGCCTACCCTTTTAATTCCCATTCTTTCCCATTGTTTGTATGTTTTATCAATAAGAGTTGGTTTAATTGAAGGATCATTCACTATTTGCGTTAACACTGATAGGTTTCTTAATTTTAAAGTTAGTTTTATTTGTTTCCGAATTCTTATTGTATTATGAATAATTGGGTTATTCTTAGATATTGTGCCCAGGAGCCGTTACAGAGGGAGGAGCGACCTTCGTGTGGTGAGTTAAAAAACCCATCGCGAGGCTTGTCTCAACAGAGGCCCAGGAGCCGTTACAGAGGGAGGAGCGACCTTCGTGTAGTGAGTTAAAAAACCCATCGCGAGGCTTGTTTCAACAGAGGCCCGGGAGCCGTTACAGAGGGAGGAGCGACCTTCGTGTGGTGAGTTAAAAACCCCATCGCGGGGCTTGTTTCAACAGAGGCCCGGGAGCCGTTACAGAGGGAGGAGCGACCTTCGTGTGGTGAGTTAAAAAACCCATCGCGGGGCTTGTTTCAACAGAGGCCCGGGAGCCGTTACAGAGGGAGGAGCGACCTTCGTGTGGTGAGTTAAAAAACCCATCGCGGGGCTTGTCTCAACAGAGGCCCGGGAGCCGTTACAGAGGGAGGAGCGACCTTCGTGTGGTGAGTTAAAAAACCCATCGCGGGGCTTGTCTCAACAGAGGCCCAGGAGCCGTTACAGAGGGAGGAACCAAAATCTGCAACGTTCCATTCGCAGATCACACTTCAAATTAAGGGGGCTGGTGGAAGCCTCTGATTGGTCGAACGGGCTGGAGGAAGCAGCCGTTACAGGACTAGAGGAAGCAGCTGATTGGCTTGTCTCCCGGGTAAGGCTTTATTGTATTCGGTTAAGGGGGAGAATGAGGGCCAGGGCAGTTTACTGTTCTGGATGTCAGATGTGGGAGGTCATGGAGTCCGAGTGCCCTCCAGACGTCCACATCTGCGCCAGGTGCGTCGAGATGGGGCTCCTAAGGGACCGTGTTAGGAACCTGGAACAGCAACTCGATGACCTCTGTCTGCTCAGGGAGAGCGAGGAGGTCATAGATAGGAGTTACAGGGAGGTGGTCACTCCAAGACCACGGGAGACAGAAAACTGGGTCACAGCTAGGAAGGGCAACGGGCAGAGGCAGGGACTGGTGAGTACCCCGGTGGCTGTACACCTTGAAAATAAGTACTCATGTTTGAGTAAGGGTGGGGCAGACAGCCTACCTGGGGGCAGCGACAGCGGCCGGGCCTCTGGCATAAAGACCGGTCCTGTTGCTCAGAAGGGTAAGGAAAAGAAGAGGAGGGCAATTGTAATAGGGGACTCTATAGTCAGGGGGTCGGATAGGCGATTAGGTGGACGCAGACAAGAGACCCGGATGGTAGTTTGCCTCCCTGGTGCCAGGATCAGGGATGTGTCTGAACGGGTCCAAGAAATCCTGAAATGGGAGGGAGAGGAGCCTGAAGTTGTGGTACATATAGGTACCAACGACATAGGTAAAAAAAGAGAAGAGGTCATGAAAGAAGAATTTAGGGAGTTAGGTAGAGAGTTAGGGAGAAGGACTGCAAAGGTAACAATCTCAGGATTACTGCCTGTGCCACGCGATAGTGAGAGTAGGAATGGAGCGAGGTGGAGGATCAATGAGTGGATGAGGGACTGGTGCAGTGGGTATGGATTCAAGTTTCTGGATCATTGGGACCTCTTTTGGGGAAGGTGCGACCTGCACAGAAAGGACGGGTTGCATTTGAACTCGAGGGGGACCAATATCCTGGCGGGGAGATTTGCAAAGGCTACTGGGGAGACTTTAAACTAGTATGGTTGGGGGGAGGGACTCAAATTGGGAAAGCTAGCAGTCAGTGTGTGAGGCAGGAGGCAGAGAATGGTAGCACTCTGACCCAAAATGTAGGGGAGAGAGAAGAAAAAGACAATAAACAGAGAATAAGAGAGGGTGGGTTTCTTAAATGTGTATATTTTAATGCTAGGAGCATTGTAAGAAAGGTGGATGAACTTAGAGCCTGGATTGACACCTGGAAGTATGATGTTGTGGCGATCAATGAAACATGGTTGCAGGAGGGCTGTGATTGGAAACTAAATATTCCAGGATTTCGTTGCTTCAGGTGTGATAGAATTGGAGGGGCAAGAGGTGGAGGTGTTGCATTGCTTATCAGGGAAGATATTACAGCAGTGCTTTGGCAGGATAGATTAGAGGGCTCGTCTAGGGAGGCTATTTGGGTGGAACTGAGAATGGGAAAGGGGTAGCAACACTTATAGGGGTGTATTATAGACCGCCAAATGGGGAGCGAGAATTGGAAGAGCAAATATGTAAGGAGATTGCAGATATTAGTAGTAAGCACAAGGTAGTGATTGTGGGAGATTTCAATTTTCCACACATAGACTGGGAAACACATTCTGTAAATGGGCTGGATGGGTTGGAGTTTGTAAAATGTGTGCAGGATAGTTTTTTGCAGCAATACATAGAAGTACCTACTAGAGAAGGGGCGGTGCTGGACCTCCTGTTAGGAAATGAGACGGGTCAGGTGGCGGAGGTATGCGTTGGGGAACAGTTCGGGACCAGTGATCACAATACCATTAGTTTCAATATAATTATGGAGAGGGTCAGAACTGGACCTAGGGTTGAGATTTTTGATTGGAGAAAGGCTAACTTTGAGGAGATGCGAAAGGATTTAAAAGGAGTAAATTGGGACATTTTGTTTTATGGGAAAGATGTGGAAGAGAAATGGAGTACATTTAAAGGTGAAATTTTAAGAGTACAGAATCTTTATGTCCCTGTTCGGTTGAAAGGAAATAGTAAAAATCGGAAAGAGCCATGGTTTTCAAGGGAAATTGGACACTTGGTTCAGGAAAAAGAGGGAGATCTACAATAATTATAGGCAGCATGGAGTAAATGAGGTGCTTGAGGAGTATAAAGAATGTAAAAGAATCTTAAGAAAGAAATTAGAAAAGCTAAAAGAAGATATGAGGTTGCTTTGGCAAGTAAGGTGAAAGTAAATCCAAAGGGTTTCTACAGCTATATACATAGCAAAAGGATAACGAGGGATAAATTGGTCCATTAGAGAGTCAGAGTGGACAGCTATCTGCAGAGCCAAAGAGATGGGGGAGATATTGAACAATTTATTTTCTTCGGTATTCACCAAGGAGAAGGATATTGAATTATGTGAGGTAAGGGAAACAAGTAGAGTAGCTATGGAAACTATGAGATTCAAAGAAGAGGAAGTACTGACACTTTTGAGAAATATAAAAGTGGATAAGTCTCCAGGTCCGGACAGGATATTCCCTAGGACATTGAGGGAAGTTAGTGTAGAAATAGCAGGGGCTATGACAGAAATATTTCAAATGTCATTAGAAACGGGAATAGTGCCGGAGGATTGGCGTACTGCGCATGTTGTTCCATTGTTTAAAAAGGGGTCTAAGAGTAAACCTAGCAATTATAGACCTGTTAGTTTGACGTCAGTGGTGGGCAAATTAATGGAAAGGATACTTAGAGATAATATATATAAGCATCTGGATAAACAGGGTCTGATTAGGAACAGTCAACATGGATTTGTGCCTGGAAGGTCATGTTTGACTAATCTTCTTGAATTTTTTGAAGAGGTTACTCGGGAAATTGATGAGGGTAAAGCAGTGGATGTTGTATATATGGACTTCAGTAAGGCCTTTGACAAGGTTCCTCATGGAAGGTTGGTTAAGAAGGTTCAATGGTTGGGTATTAATGGTGGAGTAGCAAGATGGATTCAACAGTGGCTGAATGGGAGATGCCAGAGAGTAATGGTGGATGGTTGTTTGTCAGGTTGGAGGCCAGTGACTAGTGGGGTGCCACAGGGATCTGTGTTGGGTCCACTGTTGTTTGTCATGTACATCAATGATCTGGATGATGGTGTGGTAAATTGGATTAGTAAGTATGCAGATGATACTAAGATAGGTGGGGTTGTGGATAATGAAGTAGATTTTCAAAGTCTACAGAGAGATTTATGCCAGTTGGAAGAGTGGACTGAAAGATGGCAGATGGAGTTTAATGCTGATAAGTGTGAGGTGCTACATCTTGGCAGGACAAATCAAAATAGGACGTACATGGTAAATGGTAGGGAATTGAAGAATGCAGGTGAACAGAGGGATCTGGGAATAACTGTGCACAGTTCCCTGAAAGTGGAATCTCATGTAGATAGGGTGGTAAAGAAGCTTTTGGTGTGCTGGCCTTTATAAATCAGAGCATTGAGTATAGAAGTTGGGATGTAATGTTAAAATTGTACAAGGCATTGGTGAGGCCAATTCTGGAGTATGGGGTACAATTTTGGTCGCCTAATTATAGGAAGGATGTCAACAAAATAGGGAGAGTACAGAGGAGATTTACTAGTATGTTGCCTGGGTTTCAGCAACTAAGTTACAGAGAAAGGTTGAACAAGTTAGGGCTTTATTCTTTGGAGCGCAGAAGGTTAAGGGGGGACTTGATAGAGGTCTTTAAAATGATGAGAGGGATAGACAGAGTTGACGTGGATAAGCTTTTCCCACTGAGAGTAGGGAAGATTCAAACAAGGGGACATGACTTGAGAATTAAGGGACAGAAGTTTAGGGGTAACATGAGGGGGAACTTCTTTACTGTGTGGTGGCTGTGTGGAATGAGCTTCCAGTGAAGGTGGTGGAGGCAGGTTCGTTTTTATCATTTAAAAATAAATTGGATAGTTATATGGACGGGAAAGGAATGGAGTGTTATGGTCTGAGCGCAGGTATATGGGACTAGGGGAGAATACGTGTTCGGCACGGACTAGAAGGGTCGAGATGGCCTGTTTCCGTGCTGTAATTGTTATATGGTTAGCCAAATTTATCGGGGAGAAGAGGACCGCTCCTATATCACAGGGAGAACAATCCTATTTCTCCATTCTTATCCATTCTGTCTGTTGGGAAGTGCTATGCAGCCAATAAATTATATTCTTAATATGCACTGCCCAATAATAATACAAAAAGTTAGGAAGTGATAGTCCCCCAGCATCTTTGGGTTTACACAGGTGTTTTCTTTGAATTCTATGTGATCTATAGGTCCAAATAAAGTTACTAATATTAGAATCTATTTTTTTTAATGTTTTCGTATATATATTGGTATAGATTGAAATAGGTATAATATTTGTGGTAAAAAAAACATTTTTATCGCGTTTATTCTGCCTATTAATGGCAACGGGTGCGTTTTCCAGAATTTAATCAAGGCATCAATTTATTTAATAATGGCATAAAATTAGCGTTAAATAATGATTTGTATCTTCTAGTAATTTGAATACCCAAATACTTACATTTTTCTGTTGCAATTTTAAAGGGGAATTTTAATGTGTCGCTTCATGAGGCTTTAATGACATCATTTCACTTTTATTCCAATGTATTCTATGTCCTGAAAAAGACCCGAATTCCGCTATTAAATGTAATAAGGTTGGAATACTCGTTTGTGAATTTGTAATATATTAAAGTTTATCATCTGCATATAGTGAGATTTTATTATTTGAGTCTTTGGTATTATATCCCTGAATATTCGGATGAGTTCTTATCTTTTCAGCCAAAGGCTCTATAATAAGGGCAAATAGCTGGGGTGATAATACACATCCCTGCCTATTGCCCCTCGATAATTGGAATTTTGGAGATAACATATTAGTTAATATTCTTGCCGTCGGTTTATCATATAATAATTTTACCCATACAATAAAATTATTTCCCATATTAAATGGTTGGAGTACTTTGTATAAGTACTGCCACACTACCTGATCAAATGCTTTCTCTGCTTCCAGAGAGGCAATTGATATATCTTCTTTTTCCGCTTTTGTGAGTACATTATATTAAACAGGCGTCTCAAATTATTAAATTATTGTCTTGTAGGTATAAACCCGGTTTGGTCTGGATTTATCAATGTATTAATATATTGACTCAATCTTCTTGCTAAAGTCTTTGCTAAGATTTTCTGATCTGTATTTAAAAGTGATATGGCTCTGTATGAGCCCGGTTCTTCTAGATCTTTATCTTTTTTTGGTATAAGCGTAATAGTTGATTCTGCTAATGTTTCTGGTAGTTTATTTTCGTTAAAAGCGTGAGTATATAATTTAAGTAAACGTGGGACCGTTGTCTCATGAAATACTTTATAAAATTCATTACTGAAACCATCTGGTCCAGGCGTCTTACCATTTTCAATGCTTTTTATTGTTTCTCTTATTTCTTCACGTAATCTGAGCTCCTAGTTCCTCTTGTTCTGCGGTGTCCAGTTTTGGAAGATTACAGTTGTCTAGAAAATTTGTAATTTTACTATCTTCTATTTTAGTTTTAGATATATATAAATTTTGATAAAATTGAGCAAACCCTTTATTAATATCCTTGGGTAATGTTAGTAGTTCGCCTTTCTCTGATTTAATTTTAGTGATAGTATTTTCCTTTTCTTGTTTCTTCAGTTGCCGCGCTAAGAGTTTATGTGGCTTGTCACCAAATTCAAAATGTTCCTGTTTTGTAATTTGGAATAATCTTATTACTCTTGCCGATAAAAGTCGATTGGGTTTAAACTTCAATAGTGCAATCTTATTATGTTTATCTATAGTTCGATCTTTTGCATTATCTAATTCTAATTGTCTGATTTCCTGTTCGAACGTCCGTTGTTCTGTCTTATTCTTTTTATTTTGAAAACTTTGGTATGAAATTATAACTCCTCTGATGAATGCCTTAAAAGTTTCCCATAATAAAGATGGTGTCTTGTTTGTCTAAAAAAAAAATCATTTGTTGTTTTAGATAATCATAGCCTTGTGGGTTATTTAATATTTGTACGTTGAATCTCCAAAAAGGTTTTATACCCGGCATTCCCTCCACTTTTAATGTAAAAGTCAACGGGGAGTGATCAGAAATAATACTATTGTGATATTTAGGATTAGTCGTATATGGAATTAATTTTGTATCCACCAAAAAATAATCAATTCGTGAGTAAGTATTATGTACCGATGAGTAAAACGATTATTCCCTTCCAGTTGGGTTAACTATTCTCCATCCGTCTGTTATATTAGTATTTTTTATATATGTGTTTAAAAGTTCACAAGTCTTAGATTTTGAATTACTCTTCCTTGGTTTTATTGATTTGTCTAAATATGGGTCTATAACACAATTGAAATCCCCCCTAGTATTACATTTTGGTAATTATGCTCTGATATATCCAAAATGTTCTTAAAAAATTGGGGGTTATCACATTTTGGAGCGTAAATATTTATCATAGTCAGTGGTGTGGAGTAAATTTCTCCCGAAACTATAGTGTACCTTTCCTCTTTATCTGATATAGTATTCTTTAATGTAAATGGTATACCTTTCCGAATAATAATAGCCATACCTCTAGCTTTAGAAGTAAATGAAGAGTAGTAAGTGTGATCTATCCAGTTTGCCTTCAATCTCATCTGTGTTTGTTGTTTCCTGTGTGTTTCCTGCGGTCAACTGAAGGGGGGCGCTGCACTGGCAGCAGCCTGTCGGCAGCGTGTCCGTTTTTTTCCAACTTTTTTTATTTTTTTAGTATGTTTAAAAGTCTGTTTTTAATGTTTCTTTGTGTGTTATGTGTGGGGGGTGGTGTGGGGGGGGGGGGGGGGTAAGGGGGAAACCGTTTCGGCCGCCTCTTCCATGGAGAGGCGATTTTTTCAGGTCGCCTCCCCCGTGGCCTAACAGCAAGGATCGGCGCGGACTTTCCCGGAGACGCGGCCGGAGCTTCAGCGGCGGGCGCAGCGTGGACGCTCGGCGCGGAGCGGGTGAGACCTCGCTGGAGGGGATCGCTCCGTTGCGCTGGCCCGCGGCAGCCGGCAGCCTGAAGCCGCAGTCTGCAGAACTCCAGCTGGTGCGGCGTCTACAGCCCGGGATCCCTCGTGGAGGACCCGGGGGGAAGTAGAAGCTTCCACCGCCGGCCCGCGGCCGTCTTCTACCGCGGGTGCGGCATAGACTTACCATCACCCCTGGAGGGGAGCTTCGACCGCCGGCCCTGCAGACTGCGGTGCTTCCGGCTGCGGTACGGCAGGTACTTTAAAACTTTGACCGCCGGCCTGCGGCCTACACCAGCCTGAAGCCGCTGTCTCTGGTTGGGAAGAGCCGATCCTCGACTCACCTTGACTTTGACTTTGTCCCTTACCATCTGGACGCCCGCAGCAACGGCTGTGGAGGGTGGAGGTCCCGACCACGGGGGAAAATGGAGGAGGACTGGCCAAGCTCTGTGCCTTACACCACAGTGATGAATGCTGTGGTGGATGTTTGTGTAAATTTTTTATTGTGGTTGTGTTCTTTATTACTGTACCGCTGCTGGCAACCCAAATTCCACCGACCTTGGTTGTGTGGCAATTAAATTATATCATCTATCTATCTATCTATCAGTCCCCCTCCGGCCACTACCGTCTGGCGGTTGTCGTCGGCTCTGCCGGCTCACCGCGGTCTTACATCGTCGACCACGAGGGTACCATCTACCGCCGGTCCCGCCAGCATTTGCGGCTGATCAATGAGCCCGCTCCGCCACCTGCTGCCCCTTTCGCCCCCCTGATTTCTTCCTCTCTGCCTGCCGCTCCTCGCATGCCCCGGACTCCGCCCTCTCAGCTCTATGTGCCCCGCTCCCCTGCTGCCAGCCCGCCCTCGCCTGTTCGCGTGCCCGGCCCTGTGCCAGCTTCCCTTCCCCGGTCTCCGCACCTTCTCTCTCCTGCCCGTTCTCCGGCTCGTTCACCTGTTCCTGCTCCTGCTCCTGCTCCTGCTCCTGCTCCTGCTCCTGCTCCTGCTCCTGCTCCTGCTCCTGCTCCTGCTCCTGCTCCTGCTCCTGCTCCTGCTCCTGCTCCTGCTCCTGCTCCTGCTCCTGCTCCTGCACCTGCTCCTGCTCCTGCTGTTCCTGCGGAGGAGGGGGAGGGCGGGTTGCGTACCCGCTCCGGGCGGTTGGTCAAGCCGCCTGTACGTTACGGGGAATTTGTTTAACTGTTGCCTGACTGTGTTTAACTGCTTGTAGCGTATGAGTCGTGGTCGCCCTGTCACTGCTGTACTGCTTTGTTTCCAAGGGGAAGGATGTAGACTAGTGCATGCTCCTTTAACACAGTGACCTCACCACTACTAACCACTCTCCATATCACCAGTATAATTGTAACCTCCCCACCTCCAGATCGCTCTCTAGCTCTGGTGACAGACCACGGACAGCTAGGGCAGGAATGTGTATGAATAGTAATGTGATGTGTTTAGTAATAAAACAGTAGTGAAGACTTAGTGCGTTTCCACTCGTCTTTACAAAGGCTATATCCGAATTTAATGATTTTAACTGGGCCAGAATCTTGCCCCTCTTAATTGGTTCATTAGCACCCCTAATGGGAGAGGAGCCTGAGGTCGTGGTACATATTGGTACAAATGACATAGGTAAAAAAAGTGAAGAGGTCCTGAAGGGAGCATTTAGGGAGTTGGGAGGAGAGTTAAGGAAAAGGACCAAAAAGGTAACAATCTCAGGATTACTGCCTGTACCACGCGACATGAGAGTAGGAATGGAGCGAGGTGGAGGATAAATGCTTGGCTGAAAGACTGGTGCAGAGGGCAGGGATTCAAGTTTCTGGATCGTTGGGACTTCTTTTGGGGAAGGTGGGACCTGTACAGAAAGGATGGGTTGCACTTGAAACCGAGGGGGACCAATATCCTGGCGGGGAAATTAGCAAAGGTCACTGGGGAGACTTTAAACTAGAATGGTTGGGGCGAGGGACTCAAATAGAGAAAGCTAGTAGACAGAATGGGAGGCAGGAAGCAGAAAAGGGAAGCACTCGGACACAAGAGGAGAAAGAAAAAAAAGGAAATAAACAGAGAAGAAGAGACCGGGGGTTTCTTAAATGTGCATTTTTTAATGCTAGGAGCATTGTAAGAAAGGCGGATGAGCTTAGAGTCTGGATAGACACCTGGAAGTATGATGTTGTGGCGATCAGTGAAACATGGTTGCAGGAGGGCTGTGATTGGAAACTAAATATTCCAGGATTTCGTTGCTTCAGGTGTGATAGAATTGGAGGGGCAATAGGTGGAGGTGTTGCATTGCTAGTCAGGGAAGATATTACAGCAGTGCTTTTGCAGGATAGATTGGAGGGCTCATCTAGGGAGGCTATTTGCGTGGAACTGAGAAGTGGGAAAGGTGTAGCAACACTTATAGGGGTGTATTATAGACCGCCAAATGGGGAACGAGAATTGGAAGAGTAAATATGTAAGGAGATAGCAGATATTAGTAGTAAGCACAAGGTAGTGATTGTGGGAGATTTCAACTTTCCACACATAGGCTGGGAAACACATTCTGTAAATGGGCTGGATGGTTTGGAGTTTGTAAAATGTGTGCATGATAGTTTTTTGCAGCAATACATAGAGGTACCTACTAGAGGAGGGGCAGTGCTGGACCTCCTGTTAGGAAATGAGACGGGACAGGTGGCGGAGGTATGCGTTGGGGAGCACTTCGGGTCCAGTGATCACAATACCATTAGTTTCAATATAATTATGGAGAAGGTCAGAACTGGACCTAGGGTTGAGATTTTTGATTGGAGAAAGGCTAACTTTGATGAGATGCGATATGATTTAAAAGGAGTGGACTGGGACATTTTGTTTTATGGGAAAGATGTAGAAGAGAAATGGTGGACATTTAAAGGGGAAATTTTAAGAGTACAGAATCTTTATGTTCCTGTTCGGTTGAAAGGAAACAGTAAACATTGGAAAGAGCCCTGGTTTCCAAGGGAAATTGGACATCTTGTTCGGAAAAAGAGGGAGATCTACAATAATTATAGGCAGCATGAAGTAAATGAGGTGCTTGTGGAGTATAAGGAATGTAAAATGAATCTTAATAAAGAAATTAGAAAAGCTAAAAGAAGATATGAGGTTGCTTTGGCAAGTAAGGTGAAAGTAAATCCAAAGGGTTTCTACAGCTATATTAATAGCAAAAGGATAACGAGGGATAAAATTGGTCCATTGGAGAAACAGAGTGGGCAGCTATCTGCAGAGCCAAAAGAGATGGGGGAGATATTGAACAATTTCTTTTCTTCGGTATTCACCAAGGAGAAGGATATTGAATTATGTGAGGTAAGGGAAACGAGTAGAGTAGTTATGGATACTATGAGTTTCAAAGTAAAAGAAGTACTGACACTTTTGAAAAATATAAAAGTGGATAAGTCTCCAGGTCCTGACAGGATATTCCGTAGGACATTGAGGGAAGTTTGTGTAGAAATAGCCGGGGCTATGACAGAAATATTTCAAATGTCATTAGAAACGGGAATAGTCCCCGAGGATTGGCGTACCGCGCATGTTGTTCCATTGTTTAAAAAGGGTTCTAAGAGTAAACCTAGCAATTATAGACCTGTTAGTTTGACTTCAGTGGTGGGCAAATTAATGGAAAAGATACTTAGAGATAATATATATAAGCATCTGGATAAACAGGGTCTGATTAGGAACAGTCAACATGGATTTGTGCCTGGAAGGTCATGTTTGACTAATCTTCTTGAATTTTTTGAAAAGGTTACTAGGGAAATTGACGAGGGTAAAGCAGTGGATGTTGTCTATATGGACTTTAGTAAGGCCTTTGACAAGGTTCCTCATGGAAGGCTGGTTAAGAAGGTTAAACTGTTGGGTATAAATGCAGGAATAGCAAGATGGATTCAGCAGTGGCTGAATGGGAGAAGCCAGAGGGTAATGGTGGATGGCTTTTTGTCGGGTTGGAGGCAGGTGACTAGTGGGGTGCCTCAGGGATCTGTGTTGGGTCCTTTGTTGTTTGTCATGTACATCAATGATCTGGATGAAGGGGTGGTAAATTGGATTAGTAAGTATGCAGATGATACCAAGATAGGGGGTGTTGTGGATAATGAAGAGGATTTCCAAAGTCTACAGAGTGATTTAGGCCATTTGGAAAAATGGGCTGAAAGATGGCAGATGGAGTTTAATGCTGATAAATGTGAGGTGTTACATCTTGGCAGGACAAATCAAAATAGGACGTACATGAGAAATTGTAGGGAATTGAAGAATACAGTTGAACAGAGGGATCTGGGAATAACCGTGCATATTTCCTTGAAGGTGGAATCTCATACAGATAGGGTGGTAAAGAACGCTTTTGGTATGCTAGCCTTTATAAATCAGAGCATTGAGTATAGAAGCTAGGATGTAATGTTAAAATTGTACAAGGCATTGGTGAGACCAAATCTGGAGTATGGTGTACAATTTTGGTCGCCCAATTATAGGAAGGATGTCAACAAAATAGAGAGAGTACAGAGGAGATTTACTGGAATGTTGCCTGGGTTTCAACAACTAAGTTACAGAAATAGGTTGAATAAGTTAGGTCTTTATTCTCTGGAGCGCAGAAGGTTAAGGGGGGACTTGATAGAGGTCTTTAAAATGATGAGAGGGATAGACAGAGTTGATGTGATCAAGCTTTTCCCTTTGAGAATACGGAAGATTCAAACAAGAGGACATGACTTCAGAATTAAGGGACAGAAGTTTAGCGGTAACATGAGGGGGAACTTCTTTACTCAGAGAGTGATAGCGGTGTGGAATGAGCTTCCAGTGGAAGTGGTGGCGGCAGGTTCGTTGGTATCATTTAAAAATAAATTGGATAGGCATATGGATGAGAAGGGAATGGATGGTTATGGTATGAGTGCAGGCAGGTGGGACTAAGGGAAAAAAGTTGTTCGGCACGGCCTTGTAGGGCCGAGATGGCCTGTTTCCGTGCTGTAATTGTTATATGGTTATATGGTTATATGGTTCATATTCCAGCTGCAAAATGTAATTTCTCCGTTCTTTATTTGTCTATTGTCTTGCATTATATATCAGTTGTGGTAGTTTTGATTCATATGGTGCAACCAAATACCTCAGGACTCTGGGTGTTGGATGATCATCCCGAAATTTTAAAGTTATTTTGCATCTCCTCCCTCGATTGGACCTTGATGAAAAAAAGAAGAGAGCATATGTTGTGTTAGTAATAAAAAAAATTAACAAGTGAAACTCGTGAAAGTGAATTAAAAAAAAGTGACTTTAAGGTATCAAAAAAGCAATACCTTAAAAACAAAAAGCCACCAATGGTGGCTACAAATTTATTGACCTCCGTAGTTGATATTATACATAATTAATTATTAAATAATCTTAATATAGTTTAAAAGAAATGAAATATAATTGATGATATATACTAATACCAGAAGTTTAGTCAAGCATGATTTTCCCTTCGTAAATCCACGCTCTCTCGGACATATCTTGTTATTGGTATCCAAATGTGCCGCTATTTCATCTTTCATGATTGAGTCCAGCATCTTCCCCACCACCGATGTCAGGCTAACTGGTTTATAATTCCCTTTTATCTCTCTCCCGCCTTTCTTAAAAAGTGGGATAACATTAGCTCCCCTCCAATCCCCAGGACCTGATCCTGAATCTATAGAACATTGGAAATGATCACCAAAGCGTCCACGATTTCTAAACGGTCACAAAGAAAAATAACCTCAGGTTTAAGAAGGATGCATCTGACGCGGCTTTGGTGGAGTATACAACGAGTCGGAAACGGAAGCGGACAATTACAGAGACCAGAACGGGGCATGAAATGTCTCGCAAGGCAGATAAGGGAAATCCCATGATTTCTACTGGAAATAAGAGGGTGGCAGGGAGAAGGTTTGACTATTCAAAGATCAAGGTGGAATTTATTCGTGGAGGCAGATGACGTATGTGGGGAATTGAAGGATTACTTTACATCTACAAGGAGAAGGGGTTGGAAGATGGCATATTAGTGTAGAAAATACAAATATGGTAAGGCATTTTATGATCGAGAAGGCGGTGGTGTGGAAGTTCTTGAAGAACATTAAGGTGGATAAGACCCCAGTGCCTGACGGAATCTATCCTAGACTATTGGGGAGCCACGAGAGGAGATTGTGGGAGACAAGACAAGTATATTTGATTATTCTCCAGCCAAAGGTGAGCTCCCAGAGTACGTGAGAGTGGTCACTGTTGTTCCTTTGTTGAATAAATAGGGAGTGAAAATCCGGGGAACTATAGTCCGTTGAGCGTCACAACAATGGTAGGGAAACTATTGGTGGGAATTCTTCGAGAAAGGGATTAGACCCATTTGAAAGGGAATAGGCTCATTGAGATTGGCCGGCACGGCTTTGTCCGTGGCATGTCTATGTTTCTATGTTTCTATGTCGTGTCTTATTTGTTATGATTTGGAGGAGGTGACAAGGGAAATTTATGACGATAGGCCGGTAGAGGTTGTACACATAGACTTTCGTCAGGCTTTTAATAAGGCCTCTCGGTTAAGGGTGATCCAGCAGATTAAGGTGTACCGGATTCACGATGACTTGATCATATGTATTCGGAACTGTGTTATTCGGAGGATAGAGAGTGCTAGTTAGAATGTAACTATTCCGGCGTGAGCTCTGTGACTAGTGTAGTACCGCAGCGAACGGAGCTGGGATCTCTACTGTTTGCGCTATTTGTAATGATTGCCACCATCGCATCAGTTGCGCGTTCCAGCCTTCATGGAGCATAGAACATAGAACCATAGAGTTCATGAGATAGGCACATTGGTGTGGAGGGGATGAAGGTAGATGGAACACTAGCAGGCTGAGGACATTAGTCTATAGAGCATGAGTCATCGAGTTATACAATTCGGAAACAGGCCCTCGGCCCACCTTGCGCTCATCGGCCACCATGTCCCAGCTACACTAGTCCCACTTGTCCGCGTTTGTTCCATATCCCTCCCAATCCGTCCTATCCATGTACCCATCTACTTGTTTCTTAAATGTTGGGATAGTCCTTGACTAAACTATCTCCTTTGGCAGCTTGTTTCATACAACCACCACCCTTGGTGTGCAAACGATGCCCCCTAGATACCTCTAACATATTTCCCCCTTCACCTCAAACCAATGTCATGTTGTCCTCGATTCACATGCTCAGGGCAAGAGACTCTGTGCATCTACCTGATTTATTGTCCTCATGATTTTGTAAACCTTAATAAGATCACCCCTCATCCTCCTGCGCTCCAAGGTATAGATCCCCAGCCTACTCAACATCTCCCAATACCAACATCTCCCTATAACTTGGCATGCTGTTCCCCACGGACACTGAGTTGTTCTTTACTATTATTTACTCTTCTTCTTTTCTATCCTGTGTTTTATCGGTAATGACGTCCCGTGCAGTAATTATGATGTTCGCGTTTTTTATGATCCTGATTACTATCTATATAATTAAAAGTCTATACTTAACCACTTCCTGTTTGCATAGAAACATAGAAAATAGAAAATAGGTGCAGGAGTTTGAACTGTATATTGATTTTATTTAAAAAAACGCTACCACTTACGGCTGTGATTTTTGGCCACCATTCTCAGAGTCCCCCTCCAGCTGTCAGGACCAGATGATTTTTTCCATCGATGAAAAATAAAAGACTTATTAATGTTTAAAAAATGTTGTGATTCTTTCTCCTATCAATCACTTCATGAAGGACATGCCCCTTCCGGTGGGAGGGGGTGGAGGTATAAACCCGGACGTTCGGGCGTGGCTCTGCAGGATTGGGGAGGGAGAGGGTCTCGACTCTCAGTCTGAGCTGGATATCTACAGAACACTGAGAATACTGACCTGTGAGTGCCCTTTATGTGTTTTTATACTGTGCCGTTTGCAACAGTGTGCATTTTGCAAATGTAAACGAGATGAAAATGTCTAAAAATTGATTGTCCACCCTCTCCCGTCTTCTCTCTCATAGTCTCTCACCAGTTTTAGGCAACATTTCTGGCAGTTTCTGAGATGCCAGCTTGCCAGGCCTGAGTTACTGAGCTGCCAGGCCTGGGTGACTAAGCTGCCAGCCCAATAATGCATTCGGTCCGCAATGTCGAAACTAGCCCTCTGGAAACCATTCCATTCGGCCCACCCACGCTAGCACTCCAGAAAGCACCCCGCACAC
Source organism: Amblyraja radiata (assembly GCF_010909765.2). Taxonomy (NCBI): domain Eukaryota; kingdom Metazoa; phylum Chordata; class Chondrichthyes; order Rajiformes; family Rajidae; genus Amblyraja; species Amblyraja radiata. The sequence continues at coordinate 2,518,029 of NC_045995.1, forward strand.
TGGCCAGGAATCTTGGAATTGGTGTAGAGGTGGAATATTGTGTTGGGGACCACCCTGTGAAGCTTCGACCCAACGGGTCCCACTTCGTCTAGTTTCTTCTAGAAATGCGTCAATTCATCTCATTGCGTTTTATGCCGTCCATTGCCCCCCAGTGCCAGAGGCATGCGCATGCGCACGCACCCACCCACACACACACACACACACACACACACACACACACACACACACACACACACGCACACGCACACACGTACACACACGTCAGATGTGGGAGGTCATGGTGTCTGATAGCTCTCCAGACGTCCATATCTGCGCCAGGTGTGTCGAGATGAGGCTCCTAGGGGACCGTGTTAGGAACCTGGAGCAGCAGCTCGATGACCTCTGTCTGGTCAGGGAGAGCGAGGAGGTCATAGACAGGAGTTACAGAGAGCTGGTCACTCCAAGACCACGGGAGGCAGACAACTGGGTCAGAGTTAGGAAGGGAAATGGGCAGTGGCAGGGACTGGTGAGTATCCCGGTGGCTGTACACCTTGAAAATAAGTACTCATGTTTGAGTATGGTTGGGGGAGACAGCCTACCTGGGGGTAGCGACAGCGGCCGGGCCTCCGGCACAAAGACCGGCCCTGTTGCTCAGAAGGGTAAGGAAAAGAAGAGGAGGACAATAGTAATAGTGGACTCTATAGTCAGGGGGTCGGATAGGCGATTCTGTGGACGCAATCAGGAGACCCGGATGGTAGTTTGCCTCCCTGGTGCCAGGGTCAGGGATGTGTCTGAACGTGTCCAAGATATCCTGAAATGGGAGGGAGAGGACACTGACGTCGTGGTACATATAGGTACCAACGACATAGGTAGAAAAAGAGAAGAGGTCCTGAAAGGAGAATTTAGGGAGAGGAAGAGAGTTAAGGAGAAGGACCGCAAAAGTAACAATCTCAGGATTACTGCCTGTGCCACGCGACAGTGAGAGTAGGAATGGAGCGAGGTGGAGGATAAATGCGTGGCTGAGGGTCTGGTGCAGTGGACATGGACAAGTTTCTGGATCATTGGGACCTCTTTTGGGGAAGGTGTGACCTGTACAGGAAGGACGGGTTGCACTTGAACCCGATGGGGACCAATATCCTGGCGGGGAGATTTGCAAAGGCTACTGGGGAGACGTTAAACTAGAACGGTTGTGGAGAGGGACTCAAATAGGGAAAGCTTGCAGTCAGTGTGTGAGGCAGAGAAGGGTAGCACTCGGACTCAAAATGTAGGGGAGAAAGAAGAAAAAGATAATAAACAGAGAATAAGAGGGGGTAGGTTTCTTAAATGTGTATATTTTAATGCTAGGAGCATTGTACGAAAGGTGTATGAGCTCAGAACCTGGATTGACACCTGGAAATATGATGTTGTTACGATCAGTGAAACATGGTTGCAGAAGGGCTGCGATTGGAAACTAAATATTCCAGGATTTCGTTGCTTCAGGTGTGCTAGAATTGGAGGGGCAAGAGGTGGAGGTGTTGCATTGCTTGTCAGGGAAGATATTACAACAGTGCTTTGGCATGATAGATTAGAGGGCTCGTCTAGGGAGGCTATTTGGGTGGAACTGAGAAATGGGAAAGGGGTAGCAACACTTATAGGGTTGTATTATAGACCGCCAAATGGGGAGCGAGAATTGGAAGAGCAAATATGTAAGGAGATCGCAGATATTAGTAGTACGCACAAGGTAGTGATTATGGGAGATTTCAATTGTCCACACATAGACTGGGAAACACATTCTGTAAATGGGCTGGATGGTTTGGAGTTTGTAAAATGTGTGCAGGATAGTTTTTTGCAGCAATACATAGAGGTACCTACTGGAGAAGGGGCGGTGCTGCACCTCCTGTTAGGAAATGAGACATGTCAGGTGGCAGATGTATGTGTTGGGGAACAGTTCGGGTCCAGTGATCACAATACCATTAGTTTCAATATAATTATGGAGAGGGTCAGAACTGGACATAGGGTTGAGATTTTTGATTGTAGAAAGACTAACTTTGAAGAGATTCGAAAGGATTTAAAAGGAGTATGGCAGCATGGAGTAAATGAGATGCTTGAGGAGTATAAAGAATGTAAAACGGATCTTAAGAAAGAAATAAGAAAAGCTAAAAGAAGAAATGAGGTTGCTTTGGCAAGTAAGGTGAAAGTAAATCCAAAGGGTTTCTACAGCTATATTAATAGCAAAAGGATAACGAGGGATTAAATTGGTCCATTAGAGAGTCAGAGTGGACAGCTATCTGCAGAGCCAAAGAGATGAGGGAGATATTGAACAATTTCTTTTCTTCGGTATTCACCAAGGAGAAAGATATTGAATTATGTGAGGTAAGGGAAACAAGTAGAATAGCTATGGAAACTATGAGAGTCAAAGAAGAGGAAGTACTGACACTTTTGAAAAATATAAAAGTGGATAAGTCTCCAGGTCCGGACAGGATATTCCCTGGGACATTGAGGGAAGTTAGTGTAGAAATAGCAGGGGCTATGACAGAAATATTTCAAATGTCATTAGAAACGGAAATAGTGCCGGAGGATTGGCGTACTGCGCATGTTGTTCCATTGTTTAAAAAGGGTTCTAAGAGTAAACCTAGCAATTATAGACTTGTTAGTTTGACGTCAGTGGTGGGCAAATTAATGGAAAGGATACTTAGAGATAATATATATAAGCATCTCGGTAAACAGGGTCTGATTAGGAACAGTCAACATGGATTTGTGCCTGGAAGGTCATGTTTGACTAATCTTCTTGAATTTTTTGAGGAGGTTACTCGGGAAATTTATGAGGGTAAAGCAGTGGATGTTGTAGATATGGACTTCAATAAGGCCTTTGACAAGGTTCCTCATGGAAGGTTGGTTAAGAAGGTTCAATTGTTGGGTATTAATGGTGGAGTAGCAAGATGGATTCTTGCGGGGTGCCTCAGGGATCTGTGTTGGTCCACTGTTGTTTGTCATGTACATCAATGATCTGGATGATGGTGTGCTAAATTGGATTAGTAAGTATGCAGATGATACTAAGATAGGTGGTGTTGTGGATAATGAAGTAGATTTTCAAAGTCTACAGAGAGATTTAGGCCATTTGGAAGAATGGGCTGAAAGATGGCAGATGGAGTTTAATGCTGATAAGTTTGAGGTGCTACATCTTGGCAGGACACATCAAAATAGGACGTGCATGGTAAATGGTAGTGAATCGAGGAATGCAGTTCAACAGAGGGATCTATGAATAACTGTGCACAGTTCCCTGAAGGTGGAATCTCACGTAGATGAAGCTTTTGGTGTGCTGCCTTTATAAATCAGAGCATTGAGTATAGAAGTTGGGATGTAATGTGAAAATCGTACAAGGCATTGGTGAGGCCAATTCTGGAGTATGGTGTACAATTTTGGTCGCCTAATTATAGGAAGGATGTCAACAAAATAGAGAGAGTACAGAGCAGATTTACTAGAATGTTGCCTGGGTTTCAGCAACTAAGTTACAGGGAAAGGTTGAACAAGTTATGTCTTTATTCTTTGGAGCGCAGAAGGTTAAGGGGGGACTTGATAGAGGTCTTTAAAATGATGAGAGGGATAGACAGAGTTGATGAGGATAAGCTTTTGCCACTGAGAGTAGGGAAGATTCAAACAAGAGGACATGACTTGAGAATTAAGGGACAGACGTTTAGGGGTAACATGAGGGGGAACTTCTTTACTCAGAGAGTGGTAGCTGTGTGGAATGAGCTTCCAGTGGAGGTGGTGGAGGCAAGTTCGATTTTATCATTTAAAAATAAATTGGATAGTTATATGGACGGGGAAGGAATGGAGGGTTATGGTCTGAGTGCAGGTAGATGGGACTAGGGGAGAATAAGTATTCCGCACGGACTAGAAGGGCCGAGATGGCCTGTTTCCGTGCTGTAATTGTTATATGGTTATATGGTTATATGGGATACGTGTCAGGTATCGGCAGCTGGTAACAATTGAATGCCTTGAGAGTTACACGGAACACACAAGGATGGATACACCTCGGATGGAAATCCGGACAACAAAAGGGGAACATGATATATTCCTGACATATGTTGTAAAGCGAAGTTCCAAAGGATTCTATAAGTAATTTTCGAAGAAAGGATTCCCATAGACGAGCTAAAAGTGTGGTCATCTGTGTCTACAACCGCGGGGGATGGCCAAGGTCGTAAACGTACTGATCGGGTAGAGGCAGCATGGCCTTCTTAAATATGCCCCTCAGATCTCGAAACTCATCCATGGATACATTTCATCCCGGTTTCCTATGCCCGTTGCCTCCTCCTTCTGCCTTACCAGAGGCTCAATTTAGTTCGTCATCCAAGCTTCCTTACTCCTACCTGCGTTGCACCTCATTCTAACAGGAACATGCGTGACATCAGCAACGGTCACCACACTTTAAAAACACTCTACTTACCCGACGTTTGTTTGCCGCGAAACAACTTGGTCCAATCAACTCTAACACGTAATTGTCTAATACCATCAAAGTTAGCCCTGTCCCCGTTCAGAATGTGAGCTCACCCTGACTCGATCCAAAACTATCCTGAAGCTGATAGTCCAGGGATCGCTAAAAGGTTTTCCCACCAACGCTTTCTTCACTCACCCTTTCCATGCTCCAAAGAGTAGATCTAGCTATAATAAAGGAACAATCTAATTAAACCAGAGAAGGTATGGAAATATGCAGGAGAACCTTTCACATCAACCCCACCTCGTTGACCAGAAACACGCTGCTGAAGAAATATTTCACAAATACGCTTCAGAAACATCGTACGCTGGGGTCGCTTCACCTTGAGAAGAACATTCAGGATTAAACATAGCCAATGCTAAATTCCCTTCGTCGTCGAACATCGGTCATCTTGCCTTCATCCTTAAAATTCTGATCTCAAATTCAACACTAGAAGTCCTCCACCGTAAATGCTTCGATTGGAAATACATGTATTGTCTTTCTACTGACTGATGAGCACGCAACAAAAAGCTTTTCACTGCACCTCAGTATACGTGACAATAAACTAAACTGAACTGAACTCAACTGAAATCAACATCTGTGCATCTAAGCAGTTTCCCTCCAAACGTGCACAGCGATGTCTTTCTCGTTAACTGGAGGCCAAGACAATGGTTTCTGTAGTGAATCGCCAATATTTGTGTTTGTTTGTTTGGAGAGATAGGACGGAGACAGACCCCTCCAGCATGGACAAAGTACAGGATTGTTCTCCAGGATGTAAGGTTTTCAACTAGAATCTCACCGTGAGTAGATTTTTCCCATTGTCCGATATATTCTTATTTGCCGGCCCTTATCTTTTTCCCCAAGGAGCGCGTCTCGCACTTGTTTAAAACGGCTCACGCGTAATCTCCTGGTTCTTCCACTATAGGAACAATGAAACTTGAATACCGCCGACATCTTATTTACCAGAAACCACATGTTCTATAACCTCACACCCAATCAACATGCTTTCGGTACACATCTCTCCTTTTCACCACCCACCCCATTTCCATGTCCCCTTTCGCCTAAATTCCCCCTTTTTACAATTCTTCCATTATTATCACCTTATGTCACATGTCCTATTGCCCTTTCATCTCTGGCCTTTGTCCAACCATGTCCAAAACACCCATCACCTCTATTCACCGATCACATACCAGACTTTTTCCCACCACACCTCTCGTCCTGCCCTCTCACCCTCTTCCCGTTCAATTAGACTGAGGAAGGATCCCAACTAGAAACGTCGCCTGTCCATCTCCGCCAGAGGTCCTGCCTGACCTGCTGATGTATTCCAGTACTTTGTTTTTCTTTTAATCCGGATTCCTATTTCCCCGCGTCTACACAAGTTACCTGCTTCTGTTTTGCGTTATCTCTTGAGTTTTTTCCCCGTTTGAGATAAAGCGCGGAAACTGGCTCTTCTGTCCCACCGAATCACCTGACCAACGATCACCGAATAGTAGCGCTATCTACTCACTGGGGTCAATTTACAGCGTCATCGGAGCCAATTAAACTACAAACGTGTATGTGTTTGGAGTGTGAGAGGAATCGGAGCACTCGGAGAAAACCCGCACGGTCACAGTGGACATGTACACTCCGAACATACAGCAGGCGTAGTCAGTATCGACCCGGTTCTATTTCACTCTAAAGCAGCAATTTTACCGCTGCCCGTTTTGCCGTCCCACCGTTCCAATTGTACGTTGTCTTAAAATAAATCCGTTGACATGGAGTAATCGTCACCCTAACATCTCATTTGAGAGAGAAAAGATGTTGGATTAAAATCACCCAAACTCTTTGCCCAGTTCTATTGGAATCACATGAGATGTAATCCATGCAGCGTTTATGATGACTGAGTAAAGTCGTCGTGTTCTTGGCAAAGTTTATAGGAGATTAGATGGCAAGTTTTCCAAACGGGGAGTGTTGGGGGACATGAACACGCTGCCAGGGTAATGGTAGAAGCACATATCCAGGTGCTAATCAATCGCCACCTTCCTATGTATTCATCTATCTCCTGCCAGATTTCTGCAGCCTCCACCTCTCTTTCAGCTATGTCTCCATCCATGGCCACTACAAACAGTGTGACGAGTGATCCCCACCCGAAACACCGCTTGTCACTTTTCTCCAGAGATGCTGCCTGACCCGCTAATTTACTCCAGCACAATGCTTCCCTTTTTGTAAACTAGCATCTGAAAGTCCTTGTTTCCGTGATTTCTTGTGTTCACACGGACAACGCTATCCTTCTTTCATGTCGCAGTGTTTCCCGGGATCGTAATGGTTCCACTCGGATGTCTGTAGTTCCCTTAGCCGCGATACTTTAAGTGACATTTCATAGTTCTGAATGTACGCTGATGTGAAATAAATCTATTGACATACGACGTTGTAATCGATTTATTGAGAGAGATAAAACACTAGATTAAAATGACCGAATGAATTCCTAGTCTTTTCTAATCACATCATATCTAACGCAATTTCAGTGAATGATCGAGTAAATGATTCGTGCTTAAAGGAGATTGCTGGCGTTATTTTTTACAGAGAGGGCGGACGGAGTCTTGGACGTGCTGCCGAGGGTGGTGGCGGAATTGGATTCCATGGAGGCATTTAAGGGGCTTTTGTATGGGCATATTGATATGCAGGGAATGGAGAGATGTGGAACATGGGGAGCCAAAGGAGAATAGTTTAACGTGGCATTAATTTTGGCACGGACGTTGTGGGCCACACACAGACGCACTCACACAATCCACGCGCATGACCTAACACAGTGCATACCATCCATGATTACGAATTACACACGGACGCTTTCGGATCTAGATCACTCTCCGTGCCCAGTGCCGCTGAACGCCCGGTGTCATTCTCTCTCTCTCTCCGTCTCGCGTTCCCCCTCCTCTCTCCTCTCTCTCCCTCACACACACATACACGCACACACACGCACACGCACACACAGACACACGCACACACATACCCGCACGCACACACGCGTCCACACATACACGCACACACGCACACACAGACACACTCACACACGCGCGCACACAACACCGCATAACCATCCATATACACGAATCTACACACACGTACGCTCTCTCTCTCTCTCTCTCTCCTCCCTCTCCTCTCTCTCTCTCTCTCTCTCTCTCTCCCTCTCTCGCTCTCTCTCTCTCTCTCACTCTCTCGCGCTCTCTCTCTCTCTCTCTCTCTCTCTCTCTCTCTCTCTCTCTCTCTCTCTCTCTCTCTTGTGTCTAAACTGTCAGTGTCAGCGCGGTGTGCGGCTGGTATTTGATGATATTTGCTGCGTTATTCAGGCAGCGCTTCTTTCAATCCCTGTTGTATTCCAATTGGGTATTCTGTTGTAAAGTCGTTAACGTGTATCTACGGAATGACACAGAGGAAGTTCAGGCTGGAGGTGAAGAACACGCTAACACATTTAACGAGGATTGTTCAACTCATGACACCAGCGCGCCATTGCCCAAAGCTGGAGTTGGGATATGACGCCGCCCTTCAATCTAATCTTTCACATGTCGCGCTATTCCGTGAAATTGGTTCCATCCAGAGCGGGCATCGTGGAATTAAATTTTGTACCAATGTTCAATGTATTGTAACATGCCAATCCCTATATATTTCCCATGTAGCGCGCTTGCAACACCTATTCAAGACGAGTTAAAGCATAGAAAATAGGTGCCGGAGTAGGCCATCCGGCCCTTCGAGCCTGCACCTCCATTCAATATGATCATGGCTGATCGTCCAACTCAGTATCCTGTACCTGCCTTCTCTCGTGACATCCTTGTACCTGCATACGTGACATCCTTGTTCTTCTTGCATCAATATCCGGCACATTATTTTTGCCCTAAATCCATATGATGTAAAACTTTAGTATTAATCTACATGCCGCTCTCCCTCTCTTGTTTGTACACCACGTGAACGCGCCACGTTAACGCGCGTTAATTTCCGCCTCCCCTTCAATCCCGTGCCCTCTCCACCCCTCCTCCTTCCCGTTATTTCCAATCAGGCTGACTGTCCCCGATTACATCATCTCTGTTTGCTTTGATGTCACCTCTCCTAGCTAACAATGATTTTTTTTCTTGTCTTCATCCCACTTGACGTCTCGTTCCCACATCTTACACTTCCTTATCTCTGTATCTCCCTCTCCCCTGAAATTTTACTATGAAAATTGGTCTCGACCCGAAACGTCACCCATCCCTTCTATCCAGGGATGCTGCCTTTTCCGCTGTTTCTCCTGCATTTGTGTCTATCTTCGGTGTCATCCAGCGTCTGCAGTTCCTTCCTACACCTTCCCACCTATATTGCTTACCCTGGCTTCATAATTTTACCCCTCCTTAATCGTTAGCTGCTTCTCTTACACTTTTTCTCTTTTCAATTCTGGCATTTGTACCCATCCGAAATTCCTTGTTTCTGCATTTACTCTGGCTCTCCGGAAAACACGGCCGTTGCGTGACGGTGCTAACGGTTCTCTGCAACCGGTGTCTGCGTCATTTACCCTCGATCCTCTGTGTTATATTACTTAGTTTAAATGTACGCGCTAGAGAAATAGAAATATAAACATTGATTATTCTTTGTATTGACATCGATATTTTGAGAGAAAATTTGCGTTGCATTAAAATCACTGTATTTGCAAATCTACCCTGGTTCTTTTGAAGGGTCTTCTGAAAGGTGTTGAAATACCCATTCATTTGCTCCGTAAATGCTGCATCACCCGCTGCGTTTCTCCAGCATTTTTGTCTACCTTCGATTTTTCCAGCATCTGCAGTTCTTTCTTAAACCTAGTCCTTTACGAATCACATTACAGGTCATCCTTTCTTGGGTGACTAATGGCTAAGTGTAAAGTTTAAAGAAGATGTGCGGGGCAAATGCGGAAGAGGAATCTGAATAGGAATAGGCCTGGATAGAATCATAGAAACATAGAAATTAGGTGCAGGAGTAGGCCATTCAGCCCTTCGAGCCTGCACCGCCATTCAATATGATCATGGCTGATCATCCAACTCAGTATCCCGTACCTGCCTTCTCTCCATACCCACTGATCCCTTTAACCACAAGGGCTACATCTAACTCCCTCTTAAATATAGCCTTTGTCTCGTGGCCTTCCAGCTTGCAGTTCTTGCAGACAACTGCACTTCAATGGGACACCACAGCCTCGGTTGCCCAGCGTAGCTCATGCACCCACGGTTACCTCTGATAGCGATCATAGAAACATAGAAACAAAGAAAATAGGTGCAGGAGTGGGCCATTCGGCCCTTCGAGCCTGCACCGCCATTCAATATGATCATGGCTGATCATCCAACTCAGTATCCTGTTCCTGCCTTCTCGCCATACCCCCTGATCCCTTTAGCCACAAGGGCCACATCTAACTCCCTCTTAAATATAGCCTATGAACTGGCCTCAACTACCTTCTGCGGCAGAGAATTCCAGAGATTCACCACTCTCTGTGTGAAAAATGTTTTCCTCATCTCGGTCCTAAAAGATTTCCCCCTTATCCTTAAACTATGACCCCCTTGTTCTGGACTTCCCCAACATCGGGAACAATCTTCCTGCATCTAGCCTGTCCAACCGCTTAAGAATTTTGTGGGTTTCTATAAGATCCCCCCTCAATCTTATAAATTCTAGCGAGTACAAACCGAGTCTATCCACTCTTTCTTCATATGAAAGTCCTGACATTCCAGGAATCAGTCTGGTGAACCTTCTCTGTACTCCCTCTATGGCAAGAATGTCTTTCCTCAGATCAGGAGACCAAAACCGTACGCAATACTCCATGTGTAGTCTCACCAAGACCCTGTACAACTGCAGTAGAACCTCCCTGCTCCTATACTCAAATCCTTTTGCTATGAATGCTAACATACCATTCGCCTTCTTCACTGCCTGCTGCACCTGCATGCCTACTTTTAATGACTGGTGTACCATGACACCCTGGTCTCGTTGCATCTCCCCCTTTCCTAATCGGCCACCATTCAGATAATAATCTAGTTTCCTGTTTTTGCCACCAAAGTGGATAACCTCACATTTATCCACATTATACTGCATCTGCCATGCATTTGCCCACTCACCCAGCCTATCCAAGTCACCTTGCAGCCTCCTAGCATCCTCCTCACAGCTAACACTGCCCCCCAGCTTCGTGTCATCCGCAAACTTGGAGATGTTGCATTCAATTCCCTCGTCCAAATCATTAATATATATCGTAAATAGCTGGGGTCCCAGAACTGAGCCTCGCGGTACCCCACTAGTCACTGCCTGCCATTGTGAAAAGGACCCGTTTACTCCTACTCTTTGCTTCCTGTCTGCCAACCAGTGCTCTATCCACATCAATACTGAACCCCCAATACCGTTTACTATGTTGGGGGAAAGTAGTTAATTGGGGGCATAGACCCAGAGATGACATAGAAACACAGAAACACAGAAAACAGGTGCAGGAGGAGGCCATTCGACCCTTTCACCCAGCACCGCCATTCATTGTTGTCATAGAAACATAGAAACATAGTAAATAGGTGCAGGAGTAGGCCATTCGGCCCTTCGAGCCTGCACCGCCATTCAATATGGTCATGGCTGATCATCCAACTCAGTATCCTGTACCTGCCTTTTCTCCATACCCCCTGATCCCTTTAGCCACAAGGGCCACATCTAACTCCATCTTAAATATAGACAATGAGCTGGCCTCAACTACCTTCTGTGGCAGTGAGTTCCAGAGATTCACCACTCTCTGTGTGAAAAATGTTTTTCTCATCTCGGTCCTAAAGGATTTCCCCTCTATCCTCACACTGTGTCCCCTTGACCTGGACTTCCCCAACATCGGGAACAATCTTCCTGCATCTAGCCTGTCCAACCACTTAAGAATTTAAAAAATATATATATTTTTATTAGAAGTACGGTAAGTTACAATAATACACAACACATATATCTTAATACATTTTTTTGTACCGCTTCATTTTTTAAGCTTTAAGAAAAAGATAGAAGTAAAGAAAGTAAGGAAAGTGCGCAAGAGTCGTGAAGGTGCAAGAGAGTGTTGAGAAAAGAAAGCCCCTTAGAAAAGAAGTTAGAGAAGGAAGTAAAGAAAGAAAGAAAGCAGACCCTAGAAAAGAAGGAAAAAGAAAGGAGAAACAATCGCTCTAATATAACATTAATCTCCGCAGAAAGGGAACTACCAACCAAGTCTGTTTTTGTTGCCAGATCCTGGTACCATTTTTAAATTTTTTTTTTAAAATTACTATTGCACCTCATGCTTGTAATAGTTCCAAAACGTACACCACGTCTTTTGGAATTGGTCTGCTTTGCCTGCTAAGAGGAATCTCATCTCTTACAGATGTAGTGTTTCAAACATATCTGATATCCACATTTTTATTGTTGGTGTGGGCGCATTTTTCCAGAATTTAAGTATAAGCTTTTTTCCCATTATTAGCCCATAATTAGGGAATAATTTATTTATTTTAGTTTTTGAATAATATAGTCTATGTAATGTTTTGAATTGGATGAGAGTATGTCGTACGTTGATCGAACATTTATGCACCTGTAGTAAATGATTATCCCAGCTCTCTTTTGAAATTTTTATAGCTAATTCTTGTTCTCAGTCTCTTCTAATTCCATCAGTTGTAGGTATTTCTATGTTTAAGATGATGTTATATAAGTAAGATATTAGAATCGCTGATTCCGCCTTTGTCTTCATTGCTTCATCCAGTAAGTCTGTAGGCATATTATGATAGTCTTTTGTGTATTTTTTCAGATAATCACGAATTTGAAGATATTTAAAATATTGATTATTTTTCAAATTATATTTCAGTTGTAGTTGTTGAAATGATAGTAATTTCCCCAATCCATACAGATCTCCGAGCGTTTTGATTCCCATTCTTTCCCATTGTATGAATGATTTGTCTATAATTGATGGTTTAAACGATGGATTATTAACTATTGGTATTAAAAGAGATAGGTTTCTTAATTTTAAGTTCTGTTTTATTTGTTTCCATGTTCTAATTGTGCTATGTATAATTGGATTTTTATTATAACCACTTAAGAATTTTGATGGCCCCAATTAATAAGCCGTGCCTGCCTTCTCCCCATATCCCTTGATGCCACGCGCCGCTAGAGCTCTATCTAACACACACTCAAATCCATTCAGTGACTTGGCCTCCACTGCCCTCTGTGGCAGAGAATTCCACAAATTCACAATTCTCTGGGTGAAAACGTTTTTTCTCACCTCAGTCTTAAATGGACTCCCGTTTTTTCTAAGACTGTGGTCCCTGGTTCTGGAATCGCTCAACATTGGGAACACTTTTCCTGCATCTAGCATGTCCAGTACTTTCATAATTGTATATGTTTCTACAAGATCTCCCCTCATCCTTCTAATCTCCAGTGAATACAAGCTTAGTCTTTTTAATCTTTCCTCATTTGACAGTTCCAGGGATCAATCTTGTGAACGCACGCTGCACTGCCTCAATCACAAGGTTGTCCTTCCGCAAATTAGGAGACAAAAACTGTACACAATACTCTAGATGTGGTCTCGCCACAGCCCTATACAACTGCAGAAGAACCTCTTTACTCCTATACTGAAATCCTCTTGTTATGAAGGCCAACATTCCATTAGCTTTCTTCACTGCCTGCTGTACATGCACGCCAACCTTCAGTGACCGGTGTACAAGGACACCCATGGTCTCGCTGTACCTTCCCCTTACATAACCTAACGCCATTGAGGTAATAATCTGCCCCCTTGTTTTTGCCACCAAAGTGGATAACCTCACATTTATCTATATTATACTGCATCTGCCACGCATCTGCCCACTCACTCAACCTGTCCAGGTCGCCCTGCAACCTCCTAACATCCTCTTCACAGTTCACACTGCCACCCAGCTTTGTGTCATCCGCAAACTTGCTCCTAAATCCCTCTTCAAAATCATTAATATATATGGTAAACAGTTGCGGCCCCAACACTGAGCCTTGCGCCACTCCACTCGCCACGGCCTGCCATTTTGAAACGGACCCGTTTACTCCTACTCTTTGCTTCCTGTCTGCAAACCAATTTTCTATCCATCTCAACACCCAACCCCCAATACTACGTGCTCTAATTTTAGTCAACACTAATTTGCTATGAGAATGCAGGGTGACTTGGACAGGTTGGGGGAATGTGCGGATGCATGGCAAATGACATTTAACGTGGAGTAATGTGAGGTTATCCACTTTAGTAGCAAAAACAGGATGGTTACTATCTAAATGGCGTCAAGTTGGGAAAAGGGGAAGTACAGCGGGATATGGGGGTCCTATTTTCACCAGTCTATGAAAGTAAGCTTGCAGGAACAGCAGGCGGTGAAGAAAGCGAATGGCCTTTATAACAAGATGATTCGAGTAAAGGGGCAAAGAGGTATTTCTGCAGTTGTACATAACCCTAGTTAGTGGAGTATTGTGTGCAGTTTCGGTCCCCAAATTTGTTAAAGGAGATTAGAAACATATCAACATACAAAAATGGGTGCAGGAGTAGGCCATTCGGCCCTTCGAGCCTGCACCACCATTCAATATGATCATGGCTGATCATCGAACTCAGTATCCTGTACATGCCTTCTCTCCGTACCCCCTGATACATTTAGCCACAAGGGCCACATCTACCTCCCTCTTAAATACAGCCGATGAACCCGCCTCAACTACCTTCTGCAGAGAATTGAGAGATTCACCACTCTCTGTGTGAAAAATGTTTTTCTCATCTCGGTCCTAAAAGACTTTCCCCTTATCCTTAAAATATGACCCCTTGTTCTGGAATTCCCCAATATAGGGAACACTCTTCCTGCATCTGTCCAACCCCTTAAGAATTTTGTAAATGTCTATAAGATCCCTCCTCAATCTTCTAAATTCTAGCGAGTACAAGCCGAGTCTAGCCAATCTTTCTTCATATGAAAGTCTTGCCATCCCAGGAATCAGTTTGGTGAACCTACTCTGTACTCCTTCTATGGCAAGAATGTATTTCCTCAGATTAGGAGACCAAATCTGTAACCAATACTCCAGATGTGGTCTCACCAAGGCCCTGTACAACTGCAGTAGAACTTACCTGTTCCTATACCTGTTCCTATACTCAAATCCTTTCGCTATGAATGCTAACATACCATTCGCTTTTTTCATTGCCTGTTGCAGCTGCATGCCTACTTTCAATGACTGGTGTACTATGACCCACAGGTCTCGTTGCATCTACCCTTTTCCTAATCGGCCACCATTCAGATAATAGTCTACTATCCTGTTCTTGCCACCAAAGCGGATAACCTCACATTTATCCACATTATACTGCATCTGCCATGTATTTACCCACTCACCCAACCTATCCAAGTCACCTTGCAGCCTCCTAGCATCCTCCTCACAGCTAACACTGCCACCCAGCTTCGTGTCATCCGAAAACGTGGAGATGTTGCATTCAATTCCCACGTCCAAACCATTAATATATATTGTAAATAGATGGGGTCCCAGCACTGAGCCTTGTGGTACCCCACTACTCACTGCCTGGCATTCTGAAAATAACCAGTTTAATCGTAGTCTTTGCTTCCTGTCTGCCAGCCTGTTCTCTATCCACATCAATACTGATCCCCCAATACCGTGTGCTTTACGTTTCCATACTAATCTCTTATATGGGACTTTGTCGAAAGCCTTCTGAAAGTCCAGATATAACACATCCACTGGTTCTCCCCTATCCACTCTACTAGTTACATCCTCGAAAAATTCTATAAGATTCGATCATGATTTACCTATCATAAATCCATGCTGACTTTGTCCAATGATTTCACCACTTTCCAAATGTGCTGCTATCCCATCTTTAATAACTGACCCTACCAATTTCCCCACTACCGATGTTAGACTAATTGGCCTGTAATTCCATGTTTTCTCTCTCCCTCCATTTTTAAAAATTGGGGTTACATTAGCTACCCTCCAATCCTCAGGAACTACTCCAGTATATAAAGAGTTTTGAAAAATTATCATTAATGCTTCCACTATTTCTGGGGCTACTTCCTTAAGTACTCTGGGATGCAGCCTATCAGGACCTGGGGATTTATCGGCCTTTAATCCATTCAATTTACCTAACACCACTTCCCGACTAACCTGGACTTCACTCAGTTTCTCCATCTAATTTGTCCCCCAGACCCCTGCTATTTCCGGCAGGTTATTTATGTCTTCCTTAGTGAAGACAGAACCAAAGTAGTTATTCAATTGGTCTGCCATGTCCTTGTTCCCCATGATCAATTCACCTGTTTCTAACTGCAAGGGACCTACATTTGTTTTAACTAATCTCTTTCTCTGCACATATCTATAAAACATTTTACTGTCAGTTTTTATGTTCCCTTCCAGTTTTCTTTCATAATCTATTTTCCCTTTCCTAATTAATCCCTTTGTCCTCCTCTGCTAAATTACTCCCAGTCCTCTGGTAGTCTGCTTTTTCTGGCTAATTTAACCATATAACCATATAACAATTACAGCACGGAAACAGGCCATCTCGGCCATACAAGCCCGTGCCGATCACTTATTTTCCCCTAGTCCCATCCACCTGCACTTAGACCATAACCCTCCATTCCTTTCCCATCCATATACCTATCCAATTTATTTTTAAATGAAAAATCGGACCTGCCTCCACCACTTCCACTGGATGCTCATTCCACACAGCTACCACTCTCTGAGTAAAGAAGTTCCCCCTCATGTTACCCCTAAACTTCTGTCCCTTAATTCTGAAGTCATGTCCTCTTGTTTGAATCTTCCCCACTCTCAATGGGAAAACTTATCCACGTCAACTCTGTCTATCCCTCTCATCATTTTAAAGACCTCTATCAAGTCCCCCCTTAACCTCCTGCGCTCCAAAGAATAAAGACCTAACTTATTCAACCTTTATCTGTAACTTAGTTGCTGAATCCCAAGCAACATTCTAGTAAATCTCCTCTGTATTCTCTCTATGTTGTTGACATCCTTCCTATAATTGGGCGACCAAAATTATACACCATACTCCTGAATTGGTCTCACCGATGCCTTGTACAATGTTTACATTACATCCCAACTTCTATACTCAATGCTCTGATTTTCACACACAGAATGGTGAATCTCTGGAATTCTCTGCCACAGAAGGTAGTTGAGGCCAGTTCATGAGCTATATTTAAGAGGGAGTTAGATGTGGCCCTTGTGGCGAAAGGGATCAGGGGATATGGAGAGAAGGCAGGTACGGGATACTGAGTTGGATGATCAGCCATGATCATATTGAATGGCGGTGCAGGCTCGAAGGGCTGAATGGCCTACTCCTGCACCTAATTTCTATGTTTATATGTTTCTATAAATGCTAGCACACCAAAAGCTTTCTTTACAACCCTATCTACATGAGATTCCCCCTTCAGGGAACTATGCACAGTTATTCCCCGGTCCCTCTGTTCAACTGCATTCCTCAATTCGCTAACATTTACCATGTACGTCCTATTTTGATTTGTCCTGCCGAGATGTAGCACCTCACTCTTATCAGCATTAAACTCTATCTGTCATCTTTCAGCCCATTCTACCAAATGGCCTAAATCTCTCCGTAGACTTTAGAAATCTACTTCATTATCCACTATCTTAGTATCA
The DNA here is from genome assembly GCF_010909765.2 of Amblyraja radiata. Classification (NCBI taxonomy): domain Eukaryota; kingdom Metazoa; phylum Chordata; class Chondrichthyes; order Rajiformes; family Rajidae; genus Amblyraja; species Amblyraja radiata. Next base: position 2,535,049 of record NC_045995.1, read on the forward strand.
TCTGCATACTTACTAATCCAATTTACCACCCCATCATCCAGATCATTGATGTACATGACAAACAACAGTGGACCAACACAGATCCCTGAGGCACCCCGCAAGAATCCATCTTGCTACTCCACCATTAATACCCAACAATTGAACCTTCTTAACCAACCTTCCATGAGGAACCTTGTCAAAGGCCTTACTAAAGTCCATATAGACAACATCCACTGCTTTACCCTCATCAATTTCCCTAGTAACCTCGTCAAAACATTCAAGACGATTAGTCAAACATGACCTTCCAGGCACAAATCCATGTTGACTGTTCCTAATCAGACCCTGTTTATCCAGATATTTATATATATTATCTCTAAGTATCCTTTCTATTAATTTGCCCACCACTGAAGTCAAACTAACAGGTCTATAATTGTTAGGTTTACTCTTAGAACCCTTTTAACAATGGAACAACATGCGCAGTACGCCAATCCTCCGGCACTATTCCCGTTTCTAATGACATTTGAAATATTTCCGTCATAGCCCCTGCTATTTCTACACTAACTTCCCTCAATGTCCCAGGGAATATCCTGTCAGGAACTGGAGATTAATCCACTTTTATATTTTTCAAAGGTGTCAGTGCTTCTTCTTTGAATCCCATAGTTTCCATAGCTACTCTACTTGTTTCCCTTACCTCACATAATTCAATATCCTTCTCCTTGGTGAATAGCGAAGAATAGAAATTGTTCAATATCTCCCCCATCTATTTTGGCTCCGCTGATAGCTGTCCACTCTGTCTCTCTAATGGTCCAATTTTATCCCTCGTTATCCTTTTGCTATTAATATAGCTGTAGACACCCTTTGGGTTTACTTTCACCTTACTTGCCTAAGCAACCTCATATCTTCTTTTAGCTTTTCTAATTTCTCTCTTAAGATTATTTTTACATTCTATATACTCCTCAAGCACCTCATTTACTCCATGCTGCCTAGAGACAATATAATTATTGTAGATATCTCTCTTTTTCTGAACCAAGTGTTGAATTTCCCTTGAAAACCAAGGCTCTTTCCAATTTTTACTATTTCCTTTCAACCGAACAGGGACGTAAAGATTCTGTACTCTTAATATGTCCCCCTTAAATGTCCTCCATTTCTCTTCTACATCCTTCCCATAAAACAAAATGTCCCAATTCACTCCTTTTAAATCCTTTCGCATCTCATCAAAGTTAGCCTTTCTCCAATCAAAAATCTCAACCCTCGGTCCAGTTCTGACCCTCTCCATAATTATATTGAAACTAATGGTATTGTGATCACTGGACCCGAAGTGCTCCCCAACGCATACCTCTGCCACCTGACCCATCTCATTTCCTAACCGGAGGTCCAGCACTGCCCCTTCTCTAGTAGGTACCTCTATGTATTGCTGCAAAAAAACTATCCTGTACACATTTTACAAACTCCAAACCGTCCTCCCCATTTACATAATGTGTTTCCCAGTCTATGTGTGGAAAATTGAAATCCTCCACAATCACTACCTTGTGCTTACTACTAATATCTCCTATCTCCTTACATATTTGCTCTTCCAATTCTCGCTCCCCATTTGGCGGTCTATAATACACCCCTATAAGTGTTGCTACACATTTCCCACTTCTCTGTTTCACCCAATTAGCCTCCCTAGACGAGCCCGCTAATCTATCCTGCCAAGCACTGCTGTAATATCTTCCCTGACAAGCAATGCAACACCTCCACCTCTTGCCCCTCCTATTCGATGATACCTGAAGCAACGAAATCCTGGAATATTTAGTTTCCAATCACAGCCCTCCTGCAACCGTTTCATTGATCGCCACAACATCATACTTCCAGGTGTCAATCCAGGCTCTAGGCTGATCCACCTTTCTTACAATGCTCCTACCATTAAAATATACACATTTAAGAAACCCACCGCCTCATATTCTCTATTATATTTTTTCTTCTTTCCGCCATAGATTTTGTGTCCGAGTGCTTCATTTGTATGCCTCATCTTTCGTTTTGATACTATCCCTGATTTCCCTTGTTATCCACGGATGCACTACATTCCCCGATTTATTATTTTGCCAAACTGGGATGAACAATTGTTGTAGTTCATCCATGCAGCCTTTAAATGCTTTCCATTGCGTATCCACCGCCAACCCTTTAAGAATCAATTGCCAGTCAATCTTCGCCAATTCACGTCTCATACCCTCAAAGTTACATTCTTTAAGTTCAGAACCCTTGTTTCTGAATTAACAATGTCACGCTCCATCCTAATGAAGAACTCAACCATATTATGGTCACTCTTGCCCAAGGGGCCACGCACAACAAGACTGCTAACTAACCCTTCCTCATTACTCAATACCCAGTCTAGAATAGCATGCTCTCTTGTTGGTTCCTCTACATGTTGGTTTAGAAAACTATCCCGCATACATTCCAATAAATCCTCTTCCTCAGCACCCTTGCCAATTTGATTCACCCAATCTATATGTAGATTGAAGTCACCCATTATAACTGTTTTACCTTTGTTGCACGCATTTCTAATTTCCTGTTTGATGCCATCCCCACTCCACTACTACTGTTAGGTGGCCTATACACAACACCCACTAGCGTTCTCTGCCCCTTAGTATTTCACAGCTCTACCCATATCGATTCCACATCCTCCAAGCTAATGTCTTTCCTTTCTATTGCGTTAATCTCCTCTCTAACCAGCATGAAAAACTTAAAGAAGTAGCTCCAGAAATAGTGAATGCGTTAGTGATAATTTTTCAAAACTCTTTAGATTCTGGAGTAATTCCTGATGATTGGAGGGTAGCTAGTGTAACCACACTTTTTTAAATGGGAGGGAGAGAGAAAACGGGACATTACAGACCAGTTAGTCTAACATCGGTAGTGGGGAAACTGCTAAAGTTAGTTATTAAAGATGGGATAGCAGCACATTTGGAAAGTGTTGAAATCATTGGACAAAGTCAGCATGGATTTATGAAAGGTAAATCATGTCTGACGTATCTTATAGAATTTTTCGAGGATGTAACTAGTAGAGTAGATACGGGAGAACCAGTGGATGTGTTATATCTGTATTTTTAAGAAGGCTTTCGACAAGGTCCCACATAAGAGATTAGTATACAAACTTAAAGCACATGGTATTAGGGGTTCAGTATTGATGTAGATAGAGAACTGGCTGGCAGACAGGAAGCAAAGAGTAGGAGTAAACGGGTCCTTTTCACAATGGCAGGCAGTGACTAGTGGGGTACCGCAAGGCTCAGTGCTGGGACCCCAGCTATTTACAATATATATTAATGATTTGGACGAGGGAATTGAATGCAACATCTCCAGGTTTGCGGAGGACACGAAGCTGGGGGGCAGTGTTAGCTGTGAGGAGGATGCTAGGAGGCTGCAAGGTGACTTGGATAGTCTGCATGAGTGGGCAAATGCATGGCAGATGCAGTATAATGTGGATAAATGTGAGGTTATCCACTTTGGTGGCAAAAATAGGAAAGTAGACTTATATCTCAATAGTGGCCGATTAGGAAAAGGGGTGATGCAACGAGATCTGGGTGTCATGCTACACCAGTCATTGAAAGTAGGCATGCAGGTGCAGCAGGCAGTGAAGAAAGCGAATGGTATGTTAGCATTCATAGCAAAAGAATTTGAGAATAGGAGCAGGGAGATTCTACTGCAGTTGTACAGGGTCTTGGTGAGACCACACCTGGAGTATTGCGTACAGTTTTGGTTTCCTAATCTGAGGAAATACATTCTTGCCATACAGTGAGTGCAGAGAAGGTTCACCAGACTAATTCCTGGAATGTCAGGACTTTCATATGAAGAAAGACTGGATAGACTCGGCTTGTACTCGTTAGAATTTAGAAGATTGAGGGGGGTTCTTATAGAAACGTACAACATTCTTAATGGGGTTAGACAGGCTAGATGCAGGAAGATTGTTCCCGATGTTGGGGAAGTCCAGAACAAGGGGTCACAGTTTAAGGATAAGGGGGACATTTTTTAGGAGCGAGATGAGAAACACATTTTTCACACAGAGAGTGGTGAATCTTTGGAATTCTCTGCCACATAAGGTAGTTGCTATATTTGCTATATTTAAGAGGGAGTTAGATGTGGCCCTTGTGGCTAAAGGGATCAGGGGGTATGGAGAGAAGGCATGTACGGGATACTGAGTTAGATGATCAGCCATGATCACCTTGAATGGCGGTGCAGGCTCGAAGGGCTGAATGGCCTACTCCTGCACCTAATTTCTATGTTTCTATTCATTCCTTCCAAACACAGTTGGACCTAATGAAGCATTTATTCCTTCCAAACAAAGTTGGACCTGACAACGCATTGCAGTTTCAAGCACAGGCAGGGCTGCAGGCCAAACAACTCATGGCATTGTCATTTCATTTCATTTCATTTCCAATTGAGCATTGCGGTTTCAAGCACAGGCATGGCAGCAGGCCAAACAACTTATGGCTTTGTCATTAAGGTCTAACAAATAATGTATTCCATGTACGTTGTAGACTCACAGTTCAGGTGATTCACAGCCTAGAATCACAGTCGATTCCCACCCTCGCGATCTTCCAAAGTGACTGACTCACGTCCAGGCATTCGGGGTTTTATAATCCTGCACCCCCGCCCCCCTCAAAAGGTGCGTTACCTTCAGCGAGGTAATTGACAGGCGAGAGGATCAATCAACTGGTCTCAAGTTTTTTTAAACATTCATAACTTTTTCATTTTTCATCGATGGGAAAAATCTTCGGGGGAAAGTAAGATCTAAAATCAATATACAGCGCAGGCAGGAATGGTCAAGATAAGAATTTTAGTTATATAGATGTGAATCGCAGTGCACTTGAATTTATGTGTTTATGAAGGAACTGCAGATGCTGGATAATCGAAGGTAAACAAAAATGCTGGAGAATCTCAGCGGATGAGGCACCACTCAGAGGGTGAGTGAGCTCCATAGATGCTGCCTCACCCGCTGAGTTTCTCCAGCATTTTTGTCTGCACTCGAAATTAAGTTCCCTCGCACTTCAGAGATGCTACCCGACTTTTTGCGTTAATCAAACATTTGTGTCATTCTTGTGTAAACCAGCATCTGCAGTTCCTTGAGACTCCATTTTATATCACTGTGGAAACTTTACTCTCCATATTATTAGACCATCCAATTTTTTAAACGTATTCGCAGTATCTGATACTCTGGCCTGTAAGCAACGAAATGGTAAATATTGCAATCTATTTTGTTCTATTTCCTATTTTCAGCGGTATCCATTGATATATTTACATAAATTGCAGTCGGCTGTTATTCTATCTGGTAATGCACATTACAGCTAGGATCGATTTGTGACCATGTTTGTGGAATCAATGAGTCAGAAAGACGGTGTTGCATTGTCTCGAGTAAATAAATCATTGGGGGAAATGTGTAGTCGTTGGTAGTGTACTGCGGTTCACAAACAAATGGAAGTGTGAGAGTGGAACGAAGGTCATACAAGCCCTCCGATCCAACTTGCCCACACCGGCCAATATGTCCCAGCTCCGCCACATCCACCTGCCTGCATTTGGTCCATATCCATCCAAACCTATCCTATCCATGCAACTGTCTAACGATTCCTTAAACGGTGGACTGGTCACAGCCTCCACAACCTCTCTGGTAGCTTGTTCCATAGCCCACCACCCTTTGTATGACACATAGGCGGCGTAATAAAGACATACGATTTTGTTGAGAGGGGAGTCTGAGAGATAACTATTTCATACAAAGTGTAGTGGTGTATGGAACAAGATGTCAGAGGAGGTACTTGAGGCTGGGTATATAGCAATGTCTCAGACACAATTAGACAGGTACATGTATAGGGCAGGTTTGGCGTGATATGTACTAAACTCAGGCAGGTGGGTCTAGTATACCTGGCACATGTTGGCTGGTGTGGGCACGTTGGGCCGAAAGGCTTGTTTCCACATGACTATGATCTTCCGTTTCTTGAATGGCCACATCTCCATCTTGGGTCATAGGGTGCATGCACTAACTTCCACAGATAGCTTGACTGCACATCTCAGCTTCCTGCACATAATCCAATCTATTATAACCATATAACCATATAACCATATAACCATATAACAATTACAGCACGGACACGGGCCATCTCGACCCTTCTAGTCCGTGCCGAACACGTATTCTCCACCCGCTCCGGACTCGGCCAGCTCCGCGACGGTGAGGTGAGTAGTCGGCTCCACATCCCCGGTCTTCCTGTTGGAGGCCGCTCCGCGTTGCAGCCCCAACGACAACGGAGACCCGACAAAGAAAAGGTCGGGTCTCCCGTGCAGGGAGAGATTTAAAAGTTACCCCCTCCCCCCCCACCTCCCCACACACATACCCCAACAAAAAATAACAAAAACTACATAAAAACATAGACATAAAATAATAAAAATGCAGACGGACTGCAGAGGCCGCTGCTGACGAGCGTCGCGCCGCCCGCCAATGTCCCATATACCTGCGCTCAGACCATTACCCTCCATTCCTTTCCCGTCCATATAACTATCCAATGCCAGTGAATTCCGCTTCTACATATCTGATGACGTTTCTTCCGCAGAATTCTTCACGGGATGACAAACTTTCTCCCTCAAACCCCATTCCTTTCACAGCAACTGGACTGATTGACTACTCGAGCATTTTTGTATGTAACTGTGGTTCTTTCACTGCAATGCAGCCCATGCGAACGATTGTAACATAGAACCATAGACAAATAGAAAATAGGTGCAGGAGTAGGACATTGGCCGTTCGAGCCTGCACCGACATTCAATATGGTCATGGCTGATCATCCAACTCGGTATCCTCTACCTGCCTTTTCTCCGTACCCCCTGATCCATTTTGCCACAAGGGCCACATCTAGCTCCCTCTTAAATATAGATATAGCCAATGAACTGGCCTCAACTACCTTCTGTGGCAGAGAATTCCAGAGATTCATCACTCTCTGTGTGAAAAATGTTTTCCTCATCTCGGTCCTAACAGATTTTCCCCTTATCCTTAAACTGCGACCCCTTGTTCTGGACTTCCCCAACGTCGGGAACAATCTTCCTGCATCTAGCCTGTCCAACCTCTTAAGAAACGTTTCTATAAGATGCCCCCTCAATCTTATAAATTCTAACGCGTACAAGCCGAGTCTATCCAGTCTTTCTTCATATGAAAGTCCTGACATCCCAGGAATCAGTCTGGTGAACCTTCTCTAGACTCCCTGTATGGCAAGAATGTCTTTCCTCAGATTAGGAGACCAAAACTGTACGCAATACTCCAGGTGTGGTCTCACCAAGACCCTGTACAACTGCAGTAGATCCTCCCAGCTCCTATACTCAAATCCTTTTGCTATGAATGCTAACATACCATTCGCTTTTTTCACTGCCTGCTGCACCTGAATGCCCTTTGTCTGAAGAAGGGTTTCGGCCCGAAACGTCACCTATTTCCTTCGCTCCATAGATGCTGCTGCACCCGCTGAGTTTCTCCAGCATTTTTGTGTACCTGCCTTCTTTCAATGACTGGTGTACAATGACACCCAGGTCTCGTTGCATCACCCCCTTTCCTAATCGGGCACTATTCAGATAAAAGTCTACTTTCCTGTTTTTGCCACCGAAGTGGATAACCTCACATTTATCCACATTATACTGCATCTACCATGCATTTACCCACTCACCCATCCTATCCAAGTCACCTTGCAGCCTCCTAGCATCCTCCTCACAGCTAACACTGCCCCCCAGCTTCGGGTCATCCGCAAACCTGGAGATGTTGCATTCAATTCCCTCGTCCAAATCATTAATATATATTGTAAATAGCTGGGGTCCCAGTACTGAACCTTGCGGTACCCCACTAGTCACTGCCTGCCATTCTGAAAAGGACCCGTTTACTCCTACTCTTTGCTTCCTGTCTGCCAGCCAGTTCTCTATCCACATCAATACTGAACCCCCAATACCGTGTGCTTTAAGTTTGTATACTAATCTCTTATGTGGGACCTTGTCGAAATCCTTCTGAAAGTCCAGATAAACCAAATCCACTGGTTCTCCCTTATCCACTCTACTAGTTACATCCACGAAAAATTCTATACGCTTCGTCAGACATGATTTACCTTTCATAAGGATCTAGACACTTTAGTGAGTCACTTTAGTGAGACACTTTAGTGGATATGACATGGACATCACATGCCGCAGCACTCGTGAGTAAGGCAAGGCAGCGCCTTTACCACCTCAGGCAATTGAGGAAATTCCGAGTGTCTCCGAGTATCCTCCAGTGCATCTACTCAGCGGCTGTGGAAAGCATCTTGTCCGGAAATATTACCATCTGGTTTGGGAATTGCTCTGCCCAGGACAAGAAGGCTCTGCAGGGAGTAGTGCGTTCGGCCGAACGCACCATGGGAAGTTCACTCGCCCCCCTGCAGGAACTATACATCAGGAGGTGCAACTCCAGAGCGAATAAAATCATGGGAGACCCCTTCCACCCCTGCAACGGACTGTTCCAGCTGCTACGGCCAGGCAGACGCCTCCGTTGCCATGCTGTGAGAACGGTGAGGTTGAGAAGGAGTTACCTCCCAGAGGCCATTCGGACTGTAAACTCCTATCTCACCAGGGACTAACTTTACTGAACCTTTTTCCTTCCGCCCACAATATTTAATATGTAAACGAATATGTGATTATGTTTGTAGTTTGTTTGGTTCTTTATATGTTTGACTTTTTGCACAAAGTCCGCGAGCATTGCCACTTTTCATTTCACTGCACATCTCCTATGTGTATGTGACGAATGAACTTGACTTGACTTGACTTGAAAAGGGAAACGTGAGATATATGTGATGATATAGAGATAAATGGAACAAATTAATGAAATATATGCAAAAAAAGATACGATGGTAAAGGAACGGTCCATCATTAGCTGTGTGCTAGGTGAAAACGAGTTATATAGACAACAACATTCACCAGGACGACAAACGAGTGCATCGACTAAGGTGAGGGAGGGATTGAGAGAGAGCGGATGCTTAAAGTTAGAGAATCAGTATTCATAGCGATGGGTCGTAAGCTGCCCAAGCCAATAATGAGGTGTCGTTCCTCCAATTTGCATTTGGCCTCACTCTGACAATGGCGGAGGCCTAGGACAGAAAGGTGCAGGAGTGGGAAGGGCAGTTAAAGTATTTAGCAATCATGATCGTGGACTGAGCGAAGGTGTTTTGCGAAACGATCGCTCAGTCAACGTTTGGTCTCGCCGATGTATGAGACTCCACTCCTGGAATAACAGGTACAGTAGATAAAGTTGGAGGTGGTGCAAGTGAACCTCTGCCCATCCTCAAAGAACTGTCGGAGTCCATGGGCAGAGTCGGGGGATGCAGGTATAAGGACATGTGTTGCATTTCATGTGGTTGCAGGGGAAAGTACCTTGGGAGGGGGTGGTCTTGCTGGGAAGGAATTAGCGGGGCGAATGCTCTCTGCGGAGGGCGGAAAGTGGTGGATATCGGAAGATGTGACTAGTGTTGGTATTCAGTTGGATGTGGTGGAAATGGAGGATTATATGTTTCATGCGACGGCTGAAAGGATTGAAAGGTAAGGACTAGAGGGGATCGTACCCCTGTTGCGGCGTGGGGCAAGAGCGGAACTGCTGGGTACCGAGGATATACGTGTGTGGGCCTCATCTATGATTCAAGAGGTACCACCCCCTCCTCGCGTTCCCTAAAGAATGAGGACAAAAAATAACAGAATTACAGAACAGTTACGTTGTTCGGTGAATCGGGTAAACGTAGGCTTCATTAAAAACCGCAGTACTAACTTCACAAACAGTTCTCATCTTTGTCATGGAAATTCCTTCCAGCCACGTAAGTAAACATATGTATATTGAATTTTGAAGTATGAATTGTCACCACGCGAACACCACGAAATCAATGCTGCATTTTACAGAGCTGCGCGATAACCAAAAGCAAATTCAGGTGCCACTTTGGTTCTTTTGCATATTAGCTTTATTCGTGTGTTTTATATTCCGCCAGCCAATAAGAGGCGCTTCCCTTTCACTACTTCGCATATATTCTATGGGGCATTAACTATTGAGTGTGAGCAGCCAATCAGCCTCTTGGCAGCGAGAGAACGAAAGTCAGCGGTCAATGATTCAAACTGGAAAATTACTAACACAAACGGATTTTTATTATGTACTGGACTGAGAAACAGTATCTTGTCTTCTGTCTGGGCACCCTGCTTATCTGACTCGATAACGTTTCATGCAACTCGGCCTCTCTGTGTGGATCATAATTGGCTACTTGCCCTGCACATCATCCATATTTACTGCGGCCTGGCGTTCTTTTAACATATTCTCAGGCGTAAGCGGACATATTCAATTATCTTGTATTTGACAACAACAATATGCTTCTTCCATTGGAAACTAGAATCACAAAACTCTTGTTTTCCGAATCGGAAATGAACACATAATGGCCCTGTGCCCCCCCCCCCCCCCACCCCACCCCCCCCACCCCACCCCAACCCCCCTCATACACACGCTCACACTTCCACCAGCTGCAACATTTATTTAGTGCGCTACCCGTCAAGTCTTCTTCTGCTTCGTAAATATGGCGGGCACAACCTAAAGTTATAGGTCAACTTGTTCTATTTTATCTATTTGCTTGTGCACGTCAGCTTGATTGCATTAGTCGAAACAAGGTTAACCACGTGAAGATTGCAATCTCCCACGCCACCCGTCAAGTGGAAATTTGCTCTTCTCTACGCTACTAGAAACGAGCATTGATTGAAGGACCCTTTACAGAAGACATTCCAGGTGTGAATCTGAACTTTTAGTTCTCAATCTCAACGGACCACGCAAACGTATTTGGCCTCGAGTGCCTTATCCATAGGGCCGCACAAAACCTCAAAATATCCTTCCGGCTAGGCAGATTACACCACAGAAGGCTCTGATTTAAACCTTGTGATTAGTTTCCTTGATAGACTTTAAACTATTAGGACGGAGTAGGTGATTGGTCAACTCCTCGCTCGTGCACTAATATTTTTCATTATCTGTTAGAAACATAGACACAAAGAAAATAGGTGCAGGAGTAGGCCTTTCGGCCCTTCGAGCCTGCACCGCCATTCAATCTGATCATGGCTGATTATCCAACTCAGTATCCCGTACCTGCCTTCTCTCCATACCCCCTGATCCCTTTAGCCACAAGGGCCACATCTAACTCCCTCTTAAATATAGCCAATGAACTGGCCTCAACCACCTTCTGTGGCAGGGAGTTCCAGAGATTCACCACTCTCTGCGTGAAAAATGTTTTTCTCATCTCGGTTCTAGAGGATTTCCCCTCTATCCTTAAGCTGTGACCCCTTGTCCTGGACTTCCCCAACATCGGGAACAATCTTCCTGCATATAGCCTGTCCAATCCCTTAAGAATTTTGTACGTTTCTATAAGATCCCCCCTCAATCTCCTAAATTCTAGCGAGTACAATCCGAGTCTATCCAGTCTTTCTTTATAAGAAAGTCCTGACATCCCAGTAATCATTCTGGTTACTCCCTCTATGGCAATAATGTCCTTCCTCAGATTTGGAGACCAAAACTGTACGCAATACTCCAGGTGTACAACTGCAGCAGAACCTCCCTGCTCCTATACTCAAATCCTTTTGCTATGAATGCCAACATGCCATTCGCTTTCTTTACTGCCTGCTGCACCTGCATGCCTACTTTCAATGACTGGTGTACCATGACACCCAGGTCTTGTTGCATCTCCCCTTTTCCTAATCGGCCACCATTTAGATAATAGTCAGCTTTCCTGTTTTTGCCACCAACGTGGATAACCTCACATTTATCCACATTATACTGCATCTGCCATGCATTTGCCCACTCACCCAGCCTATCCAAGTCACCTTGCAGCCTCCTAGCATCCTCCTCACAGCTAACACTGCCCCCCCCAGCTTCGTGTCATCCGCAAACTTGGAGATGTTGCATTCAATTCCCTCGTCCAAATCATTAATTTATATTGTAAATAGCTGGGGTCCCAGCATTGAGCCTTGCGGTACCCCACTAGTCACTGCCCGCCATTCTGAAAAGGACCCGTTTACTCCTACTCTTTGCTTCCTGTTTGCCAGACAGTTCTCTATCCATATCAATACTGAACCCCCAATACCGTGTGCTTTAAGTTTGTATATTAATCTCTTATGTGGGACATTGTCGAAAGACTTCTGAAAGTCCAGATATAACACATCCACGTGTTTGCAAGCCGCCGTAAAATTTTAATTGTATTCCAACAATAGAGAGTTGTGAATTTGTGGAATTGACCACTTCAGAGGGCAATAGAGGCCGATTCCCTGGTTGCATTCAAAAGAGGGTTAGGGAGAGCTCTTAGTGCTAGCGGAATCAAGGGATATCGAGAGAAGGCAGGAACGGGGAACAAATTGTGGATGATCAGCCATGATCACATTGAATCTAAGTACCGAATGACCTACTCCTGCACATGTTTCTCTGTTTCTGTTTCTGTTTCTGTTTCATTATCTATTTATTTCTGGGATTTGCCGTGTCTTTCCGTGACCACCGAATCTTTCATTCTAACACCGCCGATGCTTGTATGATTGCGTATCTCCTTTCACTTTGGCTCCTGTGCTCACTTTATCACATGCATTCACGTTTTATTTAACCAATTATCCCACCCCCTGCACACATTATAGAAATGAAACATGTTTAGTTATGAATTTTTGTGAGTTCTCATTATGTCACCGATCTGAAATATTACTTTTTCGTGATGATTTAGTTAAGATTCGTTTAATTTAATATGGTCACAATTTTCTTGTTTCTGTCGAATATTCATGTATTCACGGACATCAGAACATATCCTTCAACAAAGTGAAACTGAATTGAAACTGGTGTTCATTTTACTTCAGTTTAAATATATCTATTTAAAAAAGAATAACTATAGGTTGTTAATAATAACGACATTTCGTACAACATTGTAAATACATAATAGATCCACATGTTTTCTAAACAGTATCACACTACTTTTGCCGATGTAAGTGGATAGCGAGGGAAAAGGGAGAAGTCGTTGCAAATCTAGGTAGAGGACAGGTGAGGATAGATAAATAAAGATGTCGGGAGAAAGGGGGGGGGGGGGGAGGTGTTTTTTAGTGATTAGATAAAACTGGAGGTTTCAATTATCATACCGTTGAATTGCAAGCTCCGCAAGCCGAATATAAGGTTCATTTCATGCAGTTTAGTTGTGCCTTAACTCTGCCATTGGAGGGGGGGGGGCTTGGACACAACTGTCAGTGTATTTATAGGAATGTGAGTTACAATTATTAGCCACCTGGAGTGCTAGAAGGCCATGTCACGAGCGGAAGAGTGTGGGGAAATGGTCGCTGGGACCATGCATGGTCTCGCTGATGCACAGGGAGGCATACGGGGGTCACATCTGGTTCCATCAAGATGTGGTACAGAACGCCACATGAGGTCATTTTTCTCTGTGGCTATCAAACTGTAGGGTGGAAATCGCTATCACCACATGGGGGACGCAATTTTTGATGGGCGCACGCGCACACACACACGCGCGAGGCTTCTCGACGCAGCAGTTTGAATGCCTGACCGCGGACGGATGGAAGATTCTGCGGCCGATTTTAAGCCGCGCCTGGCGATGAAAGCCCCCGCAAACGGGCCGATTCAGCCCTTAGAAAGCGGCTGATACCCGCTTGAATCTTTCAAAAGCTATAATGTGATGAATAATACTTAAACAATATAATTGAAGCAA